>NC_056726.1:326882218-327084718 GCF_019279795.1 Protopterus annectens | reverse complement strand
GGGTTGGGCAGTGGTATGTTTCAACACGGTGTATAATTACAGCCTTTTTACAGCTACTTTATACCTTCTCTTACCTGGAAGACCTGTGGAAGGAATTTCTGTTAACACTGTCTGACTGTTTCTACTCATATTCACATAGTCAGGGTTACATATCTGCACTCATAGTATGTGTGTGTATGTGTGTGTGTGTGTGTGTGTGTGTGTGTGTGTGTGTGTGTGTGTGTGTGTGTGTGTGTGTGTGTGTGTGTGTGTGTGTGTGTGTGTGTGTGTGTGTGCTACTGCGATACACTGCCTTGATTTCTATCAGTCACCCTGGTTGTTGGCAGCAGGGACCAGTAGCTGTGAGAGCATGACACTTTTGAACATTTCCTAGGGGAGACTACTTGGTGCATGTACTTATTTTGTCATCATTTGCAGCCTTGGGATTGGACTGTGGGTATTGGACACAATATAACTACAGCCTTCTTATAGCTACTTTATACCTTCTCTTACCTGGACGACCTGTGGAGGAAATTTCTGTTAACACTGCCTGAGTGTTTCTACACATATTCACAAAATCATATGTGAAATTATGCATACAGCTTACTACCACTCCCGGGATTCAAACCGTGGCTGTTTCTGCTAAAATTACAACATGCTTGTGTTCCACCAGAACAAGCTATTGAGAATCTGCTGCCTTTTTTGAATGTCTTCTACCTAATTCTCTCTTGGTTGTACAATCTGACCTTGTAATTACTACATTCTTATACATACATTATTATACATATCTTTTGACTTAGCACAGTGTGGAAAACAACGGTTAACACAGCATTACTATTCAGATATCAGATCTTGTTGCATGAAACATTTCATATCAGTTAATCTCATGTCTTACAGAAGCACTAACTTTGTCACATGAGACTTGATTGTTTAATGCTTTCAGAGCTATAGTTGCTGTGCATAACATGTACGCCTTTCAATTCATACAATACCAGAGTAAACACAACCAGTCCAGGGTTTTGAATTTTATTGACAGGCTGTTACAGTTTTATTTATATATAACCTATATGATACTATTACTGTAATATTGTCTGGTTTATTCAGTACAAACCATACCCATTTTTAATACTGCAATGTGACATTCTACTCCTTTATATTTATTTGGTATGAATACTACAAGCTAGATTGTTACTCACCAGCCTCATGACGTAGCCTTTGCAACCTGCTTCCATGTGCTTCCTGGTTTGCAGCTTGCTCAGCTGGAGCTGTAAAGAAGATAGAGAAACATTTATGCATACCTATCCATCACATACACAGGCTGGACTTTGGTAAACAGTTATTGATATGAATACTTGCACATACCTGGGACATCATTCCTCTGCCGTGTTTCTTGGACCCACTGGTCCAAGAGCTCAGTCTTCCTCTGCTTCAAGCCAGCCTAGTGGTGCTGGACCTGCTCACCAGTCCAAGGGATGCCAGTGACACTGGTGAAATTACAAGTGAGACTTTTCCAGGCCTCCACTTTGTATTGGGAGCCCTGGTACTGGTCCTGCAGCACTCTCACATCATGGATTTTAACAAGGAGTCCTACCATGACCTTGGACTCCTGCTTGTCCCAGTGCTGCACCAAAAAGTGGATACCCTCTCCAAAACCAGCCATACTGCCTACAGTGGGGAGTTACAACCGGTTATGAGCTGTATTCCTCCTGCGAGGTTTAAATACGGCCAATTTCCAGCCCTTTGTTGTGATTGGATTGCTTTGAATATGCTGAGCTAAACTAAGCTACTGGCAAACAAGCTTAGCTAAGGTGGGCAGTGCTTAAAGTGGCCGGTTCAGTACTAATTACCAATGGGCAAATCTGCTTAGCTGGGCTACTCATTGCTTAGCATTCATATTTCAGCAATACTTACACCTGGTAAGCATAGCTGTGCAATGCTTAGCATTGCTTAAATTTTATTTTATAGACTATCAGCTTTATGGGATTGATTCATCATTCCTGACATATCCCCCTGGATTCTTTATGCCTTGCATGATGTGCAATATCAGTGCAGGAGCTCTAGCAGTCAATATGTCTGCCATGTGATCCAGGAACAGCTTGCAGGGGCATGCATGAGCGCTCCTGCACTAGTCCTGCATGGACTAAGCCCCTGTATGCAAATCACCCCATTTTCAGGAGAAATACATGCAAATTAAGTGAGTTTGCAATCCAGGAAGCTTGCAACCGGCCGTGCAGGACTAGTGCAATCTGCAGAAATGTACTCGGTTAGTAACCGAGTGCATGTCTGCAAACTCCAAAATATAGCTGTGAGAGCTCCAAATAAAGGCCGCATATCCTTTTGTAAGCATGCCAATGGCCAAGTATAAGGCCACTGACATTGCAAAAAGGCAAAAACATAAAAAAATCAACTTTTATTTTTTTTTTTAGCCAATCTCGCCTGTTTAAGCGTAAGGCAGCGATGCACAAATGGGATCTGGGGAAAATAACAAAATAAACCTAAATTAAGCATTCTAACTAAAATCAGTATTCTGCCATACAAGTCAATGGCAGGCAGAAGACATGGCCAGTGAATAGTGGTTGTTAAGGGGAAGGCTCAGTGTGGGACATGTAGCTATGCATCAGCAGGCAATCCTATGCAAATGAGGGGAATGATACTGAATCCCAGATTTCCCCTGCATGCTAGTCAGCACCCAACAGTGTAAGAGCAGGAATAGCTTGGTGCAAGCCTAGGAGTTAGCTGACATCATAGGGGGTTTGTCAGGCATACTGTAAGTAGATTGGAGCCCTGTGGCTCGGGTTTGCTCCTAGCTTAGCACAGGATATTGCAGCACTGTGCACATTTGAGCATTTGTGTAGCATGCCCCCAGGCTTAAACAGGAAGACAATGGGAAGGGAAAATAGCAGTAGGAAGGTAATCAAGGTGAACTAGCATAGCTGACAGGTGAAATTTATCAGAATCAGCCAATTACACAGGCAGCAGACAGGCTCAGCCCAGAACACTACTATAAACTATGCAAACACCTTCCCCTCTGGTTTTTCTAAACTACATAATAACCGTTCCTTTATCTGCTTTCATATTTTACACTGTTTATTTAATTGCTGTTTGCTTTTTGTCTTTGTTTGATTGTTTTTGATTCATTGATTGTTTTTGAACTGTAAAGTTTATAGTATGACAGTGGAGCTTTTCTCCTCGGACCTCTGCTGAAAATGGACATGTATCCAGCCAGACTAGCCCGGTTAACAAATGAAAAATAAAATAAAATAAAATTTTACCACACTCTACAGCACCAGTGTATACAAGTGGGAAACTTTTGACAAACAAACCTACAAAATGAGAGGGGCTGCAGCAGGCAAAATAGAACAACACGTGCAAGAGGCTGATGGTGGTGAGGATGTGAATGCTACCAATCAACCCACAGTGAGGAGATGTAGAAGAGTGTACTGACCCAGGGTAATCTACCAGGGGCTACATGAGCTGGAGATAGTGGAGCATTATAGGGTGGACAATGACCTCCTACAACAAATTGTTGAGCTGTGCCGGCCACGCCTGACACACCAAATTGACTAAGAGGAACCCATTCCAGTGGATATGAAGGTATGTGTAGGCCTAGGAATACTAGCCACATGTACCTCCCAAAGCTCAACTGGGGATATCATGGGGATCTCTCAGACATCAGCATCCAGAGTATTCCACCAGTTCCTGGCTACCATGTCAGCACATGCCAGTGAGCATTTATATTTCCTCAACAACAGTAAGGTGTTGGCCAGCAATATGCGTCTCTTTCACCAAATAGCAGAATACCCTGAGGTAGTGGGTGCTATGGACTGCACATATGCATCAAAGCACCACTCGGTGATCAGGGTAAGGCCTACATCAACCGCAGGGGCATCCCCTCCATCAACTATCAGGTCTTCTGTGATGCCCCAGGCATTATAACGAATGCGTGTGCTGGCTGCCCTGGAAGCTATCACGATTCCCACATTTGGCATCTGACGCTGCTGTACCAGAGATTTGCCAATGGGGACATCCCCTATGGTCACCTAGTGGGGGATGCTGGTTACATACTGGAGCCGTGGCTGATGACACCCATCAGAAATACACACACACCTGAACAAGAACGCCATAATGAGGCACATGCACAGACCAGACATAATAGAGCATGTGTTTGGAATGCTCAAGTCATGGTTCTGGTGTCTGGACACATCCAGTGGAGCCTTGCAGTACTCACCAGCTACATGTACCCAAATTGTTATGGTATGTGCCATGCTGCACAATATGATCCTGCAGAAACAGCTGCAGCAGGAACAGCATGGGGCAGGGCCACACAGCCCCCCCACCAGTGCCAAGGCCTGCACAGGCACAGAGTGACTCGGAGGAGGAACAACATGAGCCTGTCCCAGTAGGCAGATGGAGGCATGCCCAGTATGCTGAGGCCACAGCAAAGAGACAATGCATAGCACATACACTAACACAGAAGGGAACCAGGGAATTACACCTTTTTCTGACTTACACATACAGTAAAAGGGAAGCCAAACATGACACTACCTGTGCTCACCCATGTATAGGGAGTGTACTATGTGCATCTGATGCATCCATCATAGGCAGCCCTCTAGCACATCTGCAATTCTGGCACATCCTCAAGGTAAGTCAATCAACCTACCAATTGCCAAATAGAGTAGAGTATGTCGTTACCTGTATCTATGGAATGGATGTGAGCATGCAAGGGAATTGGGTGGCTGAATGTTATGGCAGCAGAAAGTAGACACCCATAGTGGCACCATGACATCTGTAACACATACTGGAGTCACCACAGTAGCCAGTACTGCACAGGGTGACAAAACCCACTGCAGAAAATGTGCTGGGTGACATGTGTGTCCATATGACTCACACATGTCATTCAGGGCAGTTCACATACCCAAAAAAAGTCTCAGCCAGCAGAACAGGTGTAGACAAACCCAAACAGAGCCTGTGCTATGGCCATTGAACAATGGGTATAGGTAACCACCCCCCAGGGCCTACACAGACAGACTACAGCAGGTTAGGCAGTGGGATTTTAGTTCAGAAGGGTAGGAAGTCAGACACTAATATGTAGGGCAACCAAAGATAAGATCTTTAGTACACTGGTATGCCTCTAGTCAGCATGAAAGGTAGGAATACAGCATGAAATAAAGTCCCTGACATACCAGTACAGTCATACCAAATGTGTACAAGTGTCAGGTGTGCCCCCCCATCCTACATAGTAATGCAATAACAGTCAGGTGTCCCCCCTAAATCTTGTGCAGAAATGTAGAAATAGACAGGTGTGCCCCCCATCCTATGTAACAATGTAATAACAGCAGGTGTGCCCCCCAAATCCTGTGTAGAAATGTAGAAATTGTCAGGTGCGGCCCCCATCCTACATAGTAATGTAATAACAGTCAGGTGTGCCCTCCAATCCTGTGTAGAAATAGACAGGTGTGACCCCGATCCTACTTAGTAATGTAATAACAGTCAGGTGTGCCCCCAATCCTGTATATAAATAGACAGGTGTGCCCCCGATCCTACTTACTAATGTAATAACAGTCAGGTGTGCCTCCTCAATCCTGTGTAGAAATGTAGAAATAGACAGGTGTGCTCCCATCCTATGTAGTAATGTAATAACAGTCAGGTGTGCCCGCCCAATCCTGTGTAGAAATGTTGAAATAGTCAGGTGTACCCCCATCCTATGTAGAAATGTATTAACAGTCAGGTGTGCACCCCCTAAGCCTGTGTAGAAATGTAGAAATAGCCTGGTGTGCCCCCCCCCCATCCTATGCAGAAATGTAGTAACAGTCAATGCCAAATGACCAACGGATACACTGCAGAAAGAGCATGCTACCTGTAGGTGTACAACACAAAGGTCAGCACTGCAGTACAAACTACCTGGACTCGATTCAGACATTAAATACAGACAGGCATACTGGGCATACTCACACACTTAAACACATGAAGGCCATGTCTGCAAACACCAGTGGACCATACATATCTGGCAGTCACAGATGTTAGTGCAGACATTCCTCAGGATGCACCACTCATGCCTTGCATACACAGTGGATAGGAATACAGACATATATGTAAGGACAACACACTATAAAAATCCAAAGGTAGATGTACATAGATGTGTGGAAGAGGGTGAATGTGACAAGGAGCCATCCAGACCTGTCCCACCCAGCACACAGCCAAAAGGCCCCAACCATATTAGGGTCAGATGTCACTCACTGCAGATACTAGCCACCGGTATCTGTCAGCATTACCGACTATGTGGTACACGTGCTAGTTGTGCAACATGACTGTACAAGGAAGTAGTCATCTAGCAGCTGTATACACGTACCTGTGAAATATGACCCTGCATGTGCCCGCATGTGGCGTGTCAACCTTTAGATGAATGGGTTATGGCCCATGCACACATACTGCCCTCCCCATAGCCCTACTATGACAAACCTGCTGAGGTCATCCACTGTGAAATACACCTTTGGGAGAGTAGTAGCCCAGTAATCTCCATGGCGCATCCCATAACTGTATAGTGCTGTAGTGTGATAAACTTGTTAGGTAGGCGTTCCAATCAATCCCAGACATGGCAACTGTGTGTGTGTGTGTGTGTGTGTGTGTGTGTGTGTGTGTGTGTGTGTGTGTGTGTGTGTGTGTGTGTGTGTGTGTGTGTGTTTGTGTGTGTGTACCTGTGTAGAGAGCAATGCTTTTTAGGGTAGTCACACTCCCTACAATTGAAATACTCTACTTTGGTAAGGGTGCTGATGTCATCCACCTACAAATACATCTCTGGGAAGGTTGTAGCCCAGTAATCCCAATTGTGTACTGCTGTAGTGTGATAAATTAGTTAAGTAGGAATTCAAATCCCAGACTTGGCAAGTGTGTGTGTGTGTGTGTGTGTGTGTGTGTGTGTGTGTGTGTGTGTGTATGACTCTGTGTAGAGAGCAATGCTTTTTAGGGTAGTCACACTCCATGCAATTAGAATGCTCTACTTTGGCAAGGCTGCTGATATCATCCACCTAGAAATACACCTCTGGGAAGGTAGTAGCCCAGTAATCTCCATAGCATGTCCTATAACTGTATACTGTTGTAGTGTGATAACTTAGGTAGGTAGGAGTTCTAATCCTCGACATGGAAAGTATGTGTTTGTGCGTGCGTTTCTGTGTAGAGAACAATGCTTTTTAGGGTAGTCGCACTACATACAATTCGAATGCTCAACTTTGGTAAGGCTGGCAATGTCATCCACCTAGAAATACACCTCTGGAAAGGATGTAGCTGAGTAATCTACATAGTGTGTGCCATAATTGTGTACTGCTGTAGTGTGACATAAAACTCTGGTAGGGTTCTTCTTCCACCCATGGCAGTTCTGGATGTTATGAGTGTGTTTCAATGTCTGTGTAGGGAGCAATGCATTTTAGGCTAGTCACACTCAGTACATTTCAAATGCCCTACTTTGGAAATCCTGCTGATGTCATTCACTGTGAAATGCACCTTTGGGGAAGGAGCTCTCCAGTAATCCTCATGTTTCATCCTATAACAACTTCATGATGTAGTGTGATATAGACCTCTGTTAGGAGTTCTATACCCACACATGTTGGGTGTGAATGTTTTGTGTGTGTTTCAATTTCTGTGTAGGGAGCACTGCATTTTAGCCTAGCCACACTCACTACAATTTGAATGCCTTACTTTGGCGATCCTTCTGATGTCATTCAATGAGAAATACACCCTTGGGGAAGGAGTTGGCCAGTAATCCCCTTGGTGCATCCAGGAAACAGCTTCATGCTGTAATGTGCTATAGACCTCTGTTATGGGGTTCTATGCCCACACATGTCAGTTGTGGATGTTTTGTGTGTGTTTCAATGTCTGTGTATGGAGCAATGCATTTTAACCTAGCCACACTCACTACAATTTGAATGCCCTACTTTGGCAATCCTGCTGATGTCATCCAATGTGAAATACATCTTTGGGGAAGGAGTGCTCCAGTAATCTCCGTGCTGCATCCTATAACAGCTTTATGCTGTAGTATGATATAGACCTCTGTTAGGGGTTCTATACCCACACATGTAAGTTGTGGAGGTTTTGTGTGTGCTTCAATGTCTGTGTAGGGAGCAATGCAATTTAGCCTAGCCACACTTGATACAATTCAAATGTCCTACTTTGGCAATCCTGCTGATGTCATCCAATGTGAAATACACCTTTGGGGAAGGAGTTATCTAGTATTCCCTGTAGTGCATCCTGCAACAGCTTCATGCTGTAGTGTGATATAGACCTCTGTTAGGGTTTCTATACCCACACATGTCAGTCATGGATGTTTTGTGTGTGTTTCAATGTCTATGTAGGGAGCAATGCAATTTAGCCTAGCCAAATCTCACTACAATTTGAATGTCCTACTTTGACAATCCTGCTGATGTCATCCAATGTTATATACACCTTTGGGGAAGGAGTACTCCAGTAATCTCCATGGCACGTACTATAACTGTAGTGTAATAAACTAGTTAGGTAGGAGGTCTAATCCCAGACATGACAGGTGTGTGTGTGTCTGTGTTTGTAACTCATATCATGTGTGGGGGTGGCTGTGAGTGTATAACAACTGGGCCCAATCTGGAGCGGGTTTTGCAAATTTCTTTTATGGTGGCCCTAGTATATATCACAATGTCCACCATACAGGGATAACAAATGTGAAATAGCCAAAAGGCTGGGGGGCAAATCCATACCCTAACATGTGACATGAAGGCCAGGCAAACAAAGTTTGTAACTCTAGTATTAGCCAGAGAACAGTCTCAACTAGTATCATACACACACACACACACACACACACACACACACACACACACACACACACACACACACACACACACACACACACACACACTTGCCTAGGCAACAGCTGCTATGTTGGTAGTACACTGCATATTGTCCACTGATAGTAACTATGGAGTGATTGCAGTAGTGTACAGAGGGCAATGCACCCTGTCCATCTGTCCAAAAGACAGGTACATGCAGATAGTGCTTCTTCCCCATGTTCTCCACTGGACACCTGCAACACCTGTGGTGCCATCAAATGTGACCCACAAAGGACATACCATGCCCGAAAACATGCCCCATATGGACAGATGCCACTGACACCAGGGAATGTCATTAGCATGCTATCAATGTAGGTGCAGGGAAAGCCTGTTGTCCGTTACCAGTTCCTGCCACATGAGGCCAGGACTGGCACATCTGATGATAATCTGTGTACACAACATGTGCCAGACACCTCAGGTACAGTTCCACATGTCACTGTACATGCATGCGGGAGGTGTGCACATCACAGACACCATCCATGTCATGGACTAATGAACCCATACATGGTAAGCAATGCACACCATTGGTCACAGCAATAGTCACCCAGGTGACTGGATTGAGAATACAATACTCACCTTTGTGGGTAAATCCAGAAACTACAGCCCTGAGCTACATTGTAGACCATTGTCATGTGGCCTGATGCAAAGGTATACCCATCACCTAGCCTTGTTTAGCCATCTGGCACAGTTGACCACTACACACCCGTGAATCAATGCACCCATGCATGTCAGTACTGGCACCGTGTGTGTGTGTGTGTGTGTGTGTGTGTTGTATGATGTGTATGTTCACATTCACACTCACTACAACACCCATTGGCATACTGAAGAATGCTGTCTGATGTCAGACACCTCCCCATACCCTTTGTCCGTATAACCTCTGTATGACTCCCGTGGTGCATGTGATACCTGTACAGCAATGTGTTGTGGCAATCTCACTAGTGATGAGTTGTAATCCTGGCCCTGCCAAATGTGTCAATGTGTGTGCATCCCTGTGACAATGTGGCTGTGTTGATGCTGGCACCTGTTCATGCGGACAGGCACGTGTACTACACCTACCATACAGCTATTATATGCCTGTTGCATATATTACTCACAATCACATATACATTCTGAGGGTTCCGCAACATGGAACCTATGTGGCGCATACAGTAACTGCATAGAAATGTGATAGCACTACATAGTCGTAAGGGCATTGATACCCTGTGCTGGTAGGTGTGTGACACAAACATGCTTAAGTTTTACTCTCCCACCACTCACTGACTTGTCTTTGCCTCTGTCTGCCTCTCTCACTTCCTCTCTGGTGGATGTGGAGACCTACACCTGCTTTGCTTAGGCAGCAGCATGTGTATTTTAAGTGATGCTCACAATCAGCTGATGGCCTCTGCACGAATTGCAGCCCTCTCCTAGCTGATTGCATGTGGAACAGTTGCGATAATATTCCCATAGACAATTGCATGGAAACACACTCCAATATCTAGGAACATCATGTTGATGTTGGCCCTTTTCATTCACTGTGAGCAGGAACATGATCTGTTGTTTGGCAAACAGCATCTCAGATAGATTGGGGATTTACCTCTAACAACATACACTGTGGAAACAGGGCAACACACAGGAGGGGGATGTGCCCACACATGTCAGTTGTGGATGTTTTGTGTGTGTTTCAATGTCTGTGTAGGGAGCCATGCATTTTAACCTAGCCACACTCACTACAATTTGAATGCCCTACTTTGGCAATCCTGCTGATGTCATCCAATGTGAAATACATCTTTGGGGAAGGAGTGCTCCAGTAATCTCCGTGCTGCATCCTATAACAGCTTTATGCTGTAGTGTGATATAGACCTCTGTTAGGGGTTCTATACCCACACATGTAAGTTGTGGAGGTTTTGTGTGTGCTTCAATGTCTGTGTAGGGAGCAATGCAATTTAGCCTAGCCACACTTGATACAATTCAAATGTCCTACTTTGGCAATCCTGCTGATGTCATCCAATGTGAAATACACCTTTGGGGAAGGAGTTATCTAGTATTCCCTGTAGTGCATCCTTCAACAGCTTCATGCTGTAGTGTGATATAGACCTCTGTTAGGGTTTCTATACCCACACATGTCAGTCATGGATGTTTTGTGTGTGTTTCAATGTCTATGTAGGGAGCAATGCAATTTAGCCTAGCCAAATCTCACTACAATTTGAATGTCCTACTTTGACAATCCTGCTGATGTCATCCAATGTTATATACACCTTTGGGGAAGGAGTACTCCAGTAATCTCCATGGCACGTACTATAACTGTAGTGTAATAAACTAGTTAGGTAGGAGGTCTAATCCCAGACATGACAGGTGTGTGTGTGTCTGTGTTTGTAACTCATATCCTGTGTGGGGGTGGCTGTGAGTGTATAACAACTGGGCCCAATCTGGAGCGGGTTTTGCAAATTTCTTTTATGGTGGCCCTAGTATATATCACAATGTCCACCATACAGGGATAACAAATGTGAAATAGCCAAAAGGCTGGGGGGCAAATCCATACCCATACATGTGACATGAAGGCCAGGCAAACAAAGTTTGTAACTCTAGTATTAGCCAGAGAACAGTCTCAACTAGTATCATACACACACACACACACACACACACACACACACACACACACACACACACACACACACACTTGCCTAGGCAACAGCTGCTATGTTGGTAGTACACTGCATATTGTCCACTGATAGTAACTATGGAGTGATTGCAGTAGTGTACAGAGGGCAATGCACCCTGTCCATCTGTCCAAAAGACAGGTACATGCAGATAGTGCTTCTTCCCCATGTTCTCCACTGGACACCTGCAACACCTGTGGTGCCATCAAATGTGACCCACAAAGGACATACCATGCCTGAAAACATGCCCCATATGGACAGATGCCACTGACACCAGGGAATGTCATTAGCATGCTATCAATATAGGTGCAGGGAAAGCCTGTTGTCCATTACCAGTTCCTGCCACATGAGGCCAGGACTGGCACATCTGATGATAATCTGTGTACACAACATGTGCCAGACACCTCAGGTACAGTTCCACATGTCACTGTACATGCATGCGGGAGGTGTGCACATCACAGACACCATCCATGTCATGGACTAAGGAACACATACATGGTAAGCAATGCACACCATTGGTCACAGCAATAGTCACCCAGGTGACTGGATTGAGAATACAATACTCACCTTTGTGGGTAAATCCAGAAACTACAGCCCTGAGCTACATTGTAGACCATTGTCATGTGGCCTGATGCAAAGGTATACCCATCACCTAGCCTTGTTTAGCCATCTGGCACAGTTGACCACTACACACCCGTGAATCAATGCACCCATGCATGTCAGTACTGGCACCGTGTGTGTGTGTGTGTGTGTGTGTGTGTGTGTGTTGTATGATGTGTATGTTCACATTCACACTCACTACAACACCCATTGGCATACTGAATAATGCTGTCTGATGTCAGATACCTCCCCATACCCTTTGTCCGTATAACCTCTGTATGACTCCCGTGGTGCATGTGATACCTGTACAGCAATGTGTTGTGGCAATCTCACTAGTGATGAGTTGTAATCCTGGCCCTGCCAAATGTGTCAATGTGTGTGCATCCCTGTGACAATGTGGCTGTGTTGATGCTGGCACCTGTTCATGCGGACAGGCACGTGTACTACACCTACCATACAGCTACCATATGCCTGTTGCATATATTACTCACAATCACATATACATTCTGAGGGTTCCGCAACATGGAACCTATGTGGCGCATACAGTAACTGCATAGAAATGTGATAGCACTACATAGTCGTAAGGGCATTGATACCCTGTGCTGGTAGGTGTGTGACACAAACATGCTTAAGTTTTACTCTCCCACCACTCACTGACTTGTCTTTGCCTCTGTCTGCCTCTCTCACTTCCTCTCTGGTGGATGTGGAGACCTACACCTGCTTTGCTTAGGCAGCAGCATGTGTATTTTAAGTGATGCTCACAATCAGCTGATGGCCTCTGCACGAATTGCAGCCCTCTCCTAGCTGATTGCATGTGGAACAGTTGCGATAATATTCCCATAGACAATTGCATGGAAACACACTCCAATATCTAGGAACATCATGTTGGTGTTGGCCCTTTTCATTCACTGTGAGCAGGAACATGATCTGTTGTTTGGCAAACAGCATCTCAGATAGATTGGGGATTTACCTCTAACAACATACACTGTGGAAACAGGGCAACACACAGGAGGGGGATGTGCCTGACCTGACTACAGACTGTAAGTGCTGCTATACTGCATTTGGAGTAATGTTGGTTTTACAGGGTGTGTGTGGATATGGCTGTTCTACATGTTTTAATACCTATGTCACTTCTATGTTTATGAGGAATTCCCATCTATAGGGTCATCTGCAGACTGGGCAGTGTCTATTGCCTTTGGTTTCATGTGTTACTCACAGAGCATTGATCTGTGAACTGCAGAAGGTAGTGTGAGGATTGCAGTCTGTAGATGGTGAAAGCCGTGACAGTTACTGACTTCATATCCCTCATAGGACATATGTTGTAACAAACCATGTTACAACAGTAAATGTATGAGGTTATCACAGCAACATGTCAATATTGGCCCTGTGTATATGCTTCCAGCCACAACTCTGTCAACCTTTGTACATATATCATGCATTAAGAGGTGCATATGTGCTGTACACCATAATTAGTGTCATCATATCTGGTAAGCCATTGAGATATCAGACTGCTACACATGTTATGTACAGTAGAGGTTATATTTGCTGACATAACCTGGACATTCTGTGGTTGTTTGTAAAGTACTGAGGTCTGTGCACTTATGGTGAATGCCGACAGTGTGTGTATTGTTAATATGTCCTTTAGCCTGTGTACAGACTGTGGTAGAGGTAATTGTTCTTGGTCCGGTCCTATCTGATGTTACATGCTGCTCCACTGTAAGTTACTGTATTGGCTTACATGTTTGTAGGGACATACACACAAATGTCCCATACCACAGACAGGCATCAGATCACACTGTGTAACAGCCCAGTATATGCAGGGTTAGTGTGTGACTGGCACATATGAGGATGGTGTTGAACAGATAGTGCATATACTGTGATATTATGCTAGCTTACCATATGTGGCTGTGTTCAAATTGGTTGTGGTTATGCACTTTCACACAGGTGTATCTTACCCTGTGTTGTAACATGCCTGTAGAGCCTGCTATATATGCAGGTACATGTGCATTCCCCCATAGGAGATGTAGGCCAGTGTTGAGCCAGTCTGTCTGTAGCATGCACAGTGTTTTGTTACATGCCTAGCAGCTTAGTGTACTTACCCACTGGGATGTCATATCCAGATACTTGCCAGATGTACTGCTGCCAGGTCATCCTTAACAGTCATGTACGTCAGACAGAGCAGTCGGATGCAGTACACATGTATGTCAATATCTAGTGGGTAGTATGTGGCCATGGCACCTCTGTACCAGTGGTTATTATGTGTCAGGACAGACAGCGGTGTGTGAATGCATAACCTATGGGGGCAAATGTATACCAGTCATTATGTGTTATACCCATCTACATGGCTGTTAACATCCATATTGTCAGTCTTGGTCCACATGTTTTGCACTAAGGGGTTCTGTGTATACCTCTGGACTGTACAGAGTGTGTCTGAATGTCCACATATATTGGCCAATATCTCTGCTATAGTCCACAGGAGCATTAGGTGCTAGCAGCGTCACTGTATTATGATGTCCTTAGGATGTCTGTCAGTAGCTAATGGCGCACATGTGAAAAGCAGATGTGACCTCCAACACACCATATCTGTGAAGACAATCCCTATTACAGTAGCAATAGTCTATTAATATACCTGCTATCCATACCTGACATCCCCTTGCACTACGAAGTTGGGATTATAGGGGCTGAGGTAGGGCTACACTCCACGTTCAGGACATATGTTGAAAATATATATACATATAATTATCCAGATATCTATATAGATAATTACACATATACATATCGACGTATATAGATGGGTATGTATATGTATATAGATATACATATACATACCCAGATATATGCATATACAGAGCAATATATGTGTACACATATAGATAGTGATACATATGCACATATACTTATGGATATCTACATATATATTGACAGTAGTAGGTATATTAGAATATATATGTATGCACATATAGTTATAGATAGCTACATCTATACCAACAGAACTAGGCATATGTGTACACATAGGATGTGCATACATATATAGCGATATACACATATATCTATATATACATATACATCATATATCTACATATACACATATGTATATATCCATATATGTATATATATATATACATATATATATATATATATATATATATATATATATATATATATATATACATATATACCTATATATATATATATATATATATATATATATATATATATATATATATATATATATATACATACAAAGAGATGTACACATGGCCATATATATGTAGCACTATACAGATTTGTAAATAGACATACGTATGAGTATACATGTGTATGCACATGTAGACATATATAGACCTATAATATGTATCCAACCATATTCCTGTCATGAGTAAACATCACGGTTGTGTATACCCTCTCACATGTATCTCACCATATGTATCTGCTATGTGCACATTATGATAAAACAACATATGTGATGCAACAGTCATATTAATAACAAGGACTACACAATTTAGGAACTACAGGCAAATGTTCAATACTACTCAATATGTGTATTGACAGCTATATTGGTAAAACAACAGCAGTCTTCACAGTGGTCATGGCGTAGTGGTTAAGTGTTGTGACTTCAGTGTAAAGGGTCCCGAGTTCAAGGGCTGAACATTTTGTTGATGGGCAGGACAAAGGCTGTCGGTATACAGAGTGGTTAAGGCAGTTTTGAGCAGCTTTAAGTGGGTTTGGATGGGTTTATGCAAAGCTAAGTGGTGCTAAGTTAAGGGTAAACATACTGGCACTTAGTGTAGACAGCGCTTACCAGTGCGCAAATCAGCTTAGCTGTTATATTGCAGCAAGGCTAATACTTGTTAAGCATAGTTTAGCCCTGGTAACCAGGACACACAACCCAGTATGATAACCTGTAATAAGTGTATGTAATTCCATGTACAATACATGCACCTATGTGCTATCATTACAGTAGCAAGGGGTGTGAGTGTCATGTGTGGGACACAGCCATATATGAGGCCTGTACAGCACTATCCATGTGAAGGTGTTACATACAGGTGTAGTATCCCAGGGTATGTGCTGTCAAACTGACATATAGTGTATCATGGCAGTACTACTGTTGACAGTGCTAACCCAGGCAAGAGCAGAGTGCTTAATGTAGTACTGACAACAGACACACCTGCAAGCATGGCTGGACACTGAGGCCTCCCTGTTTTATCTGTGGTGTGTGAGCTGTGTCACAGTATATACCCCTTATTGGTCTGTCAAACCACTCATGCTACTGCATAGCTACCTGCCAAGTTGATGACTGTCAGTCCCTGCACAGATGTGCAGTTGGCAGGTATCCAGCTGGGATATGTGCAGGCAACCTACGCTTGATTGGCACCCTACTATGCATGTGGCATGTGCATGAGATGAATGTCCCTGTAGTACCAATGTTGGGGTATAGTATGGGTTGTATCACAGTCGCTGCCAATGTGTGATTGTGGGTATGGTAGAGTGTCATCATGGGTTTCAGGGAATATAATATCCAGTGGGGGATGTGGGTGCTGTGTACACTGTTATTACACCAAGGTACACCAGGTATATCTCTCATGTACCACGTTATGGTTACCACTGTCACCATCACTCATACAGGTAACTGTTACCACAATCCAAGCCAGTTATGCATGTGATGTGTGCAGCCTACTTGTAACACCTTGGAGACATGGCCATGTTAGTCAGCAGTGATAGGCCCTGGCTGTTATGTGTCTGTAAATGTGTATATGATGGTATGTCACATTACGTATCATCCAAATACACCCATTACATCTCCCATTAGCATACTGTACATATCGGGGATGTTCTGCATGTACCATGTAACATAGGACACACCTCACCCTAAACACTGTGGGGTGTGTGCAATGTAAGCCACACACATCAGTATCATGACATAGCTAGGTAGAGGTTTAGTCCCAGTGTTGCCAAGTAACAGTGTGCATGTATGTAGATGGGTCAGGTTTCAGGGTATACACACCTCAGTGGGCCACCTGTCCATGTGGCACAGGCAATAACTGGTTTAGTAACCTGTGAAATGTGTTCAACTGTACCCCAGATATGTCACAGCCATAGTGTCAGCACAGTGACATACCCCATTGTGGAATATGACTGCAAAACATCCTTGTGCTGACACGTGTACACCTACAACAAAAATGGATAACATTATAGAGACCACAACCAACCAGTGTTACTAACAGCTATAAGGCATCATTGCTGGATGGCTAGAATACCTGCCAAATATGTATCACACTCTACACCCTACAACATGTTACACTGCAGTACTGTGGTACACTGTTGTACAGTCATTGTGTGCATCAGAACCATATCAGCCTGTCCTTGCATCGATGGTATAGATGACAGGTAGGGACACAGGTATCATCATATGCACAGGGTGTGGTGTTGGCTTGCCAGTGGTCGAGGTGGGCCATACATTTGACACCACGTGTGGGAGTGGTGGGTGTACTGTGGGGAGCTGGGTGAGGTGATGTGGTGTGTGTAGTTATGGGGTTGCCCTAGGTGTGTTTGCATAGTGTGTGGGTATACATGCACAAAGTTCTGCTATGTGGCTGCCCTACACAGGTGTTTATGGACAGCTGCAGACCATACCTGGCAGGGTGTGCAGTTCACTGCCTCCAGCCATGGACAGGGGTTCCACAGGCACATCCAGGTACAGGCTTTGATGTGCTACTCTCACCTGCTGATGACATTTGTCTGCTGGTACCAGGTCCTTCCTGGGACTGGCCAGGACCACGACCATGTGCACATGGCCTGCTATGGTGTGGTGTGGACAGCACACCCCGCCAAACTGCAGGGACAGCTACTGCCACTATGGGAGCCCCTTAGTCTCATGGCACTTCCACATTGACTACCAGCTGTTAGCATTGCTGGCCTACATCCATGCGGCCATCGCCGCACTCCCACCACACGTTCAAGCACTGACATACCACTGTTGATGAGGGCCATGCTGTCACCAGACCATCTAGCCATGAACTCAGTTAATCCAAAGATGACACCAGCCAGTTCACGGGCATTGTCATTTGAAGATGCGAGAGCAGCCCTCTGCAGCCTCAGGCCCTGTCTGTGGTAATGTTCTACACATGCCTTCGCTGCCATGACAGCTTGAAACATACTTCTGCTGGTACCAGCTATGTCACCTATGCCAGGGGGCATGATGTCCAGTGGCCCTACCATGAGCACCCTAGGACATCTGCCTATGTGGTGGCCTGCCAAACATCCAGCTATGCCTGCTGCGAATGGACGCACTAGGCATGGTTACCACACTTTCCTGTGCACTGCCACTGAACGCCAGCTGTCTCTCCACTATGGCCACTGGTGTTGGGGTGCGTATAGGCACTGAAACTGTGTGGGGATGGCTAATAGGGGGATGTCAAATGTTGGTGCAGTGTCAGTCCCTGACAACCCCACCTGTGCCTCAACATTATTATCATCATCTTTGATGTCTGTATGGACACCAGCATCAGATTGCATGCAGGAGGGACCCTGACCCTTCTGTCCATTTATGGGGGGAAATAATAAATGTACTTTAAAACCAGTACATCATTGCCTAACAGTACATGCACACACACACACACACAAGCACACACACACACACACACACACACACACACACACACACACACACACACACACACACACACACACACACCACCGTAATACCTACCTGTCCATGGCTTTACAGACAGTCCCACGTATATGTCTATTTGTTACCCCATCCTACATCACACTTGTTAACATACACACATTGGTACCAGTCATTAACATCACAGTCCTCTAAATGCTCATACAAGTGACCACAACACAAGGCCTATTGCTACTTTACCTGCATGACCTGTGTGTAATGGATTTACATGGCTGCACTGCTGTCATTCAGTATGCACCTTCTGTATGCCCGTAAATGATGTGCATGACTCAGTATGTGTGGGCTAATATGTTGTATCCATAATATCTCGC
Source organism: Protopterus annectens (assembly GCF_019279795.1). Classification (NCBI taxonomy): domain Eukaryota; kingdom Metazoa; phylum Chordata; order Ceratodontiformes; family Protopteridae; genus Protopterus; species Protopterus annectens. The sequence continues at coordinate 327,065,655 of NC_056726.1, read as the reverse complement.
ACTGGTGTGTCATGTGTATGTGATGCTTAGTACATGCCAGCTATGCTGCTCCTTCAGCTTATCATGTGACAACTGTAATATTTGGATACACTCTCTGGTGTTGACTAGTACTTCTCCAATGCATCTGTAGAGCTGCATACGTGGGTTGTAGGTGAACTCTCTGCTGACTGTGTTATTAAGTGTGTACCTGGTATCTACCTTCCCTCTGGATGCCTGTTCCATACTACAGACCATATTAAACTATTTGCTGTCCTGTGATTGCACACATGACAGGTATTCCTGGTGTGTAATGTGGCATTCTATGTCCATGTACTGCATGGTCCCAAAGGGAGGTACAGCCGTATGAATACCCCACAATCACACAAGTGCATACATGGCCACACACACAAACACACACATGCACACAAGCATCCTACATGCATCTATCTCCCTCCACTTCACCAGATTGACCCTGCAGACAAACTAACTAACCACCAGGATGCATACACACACACATACAGGTGAGGTTGCACAATGATAGTACACACAGTCATCCTATTACCCATCTGCCAAAATGTAGAACATATGGTACAGAACAGCATGCAGTTCAGCTATAGTCAATCCATGCTAGCAACAGTATACATGTGTGTGATGCATGTGCTGTTATACTAGGTTATGCCCCTTCCCCTGGATACCACTGTAGCCATGTACACAGTATTGCTGTGCACCTATTCTGCACCCTGCCATGTATTGTGCACCACAGCTCACAGGTGTACAACCCATTGCAGAATGTCTAGTACTGTGTCAGTTATGTCAGCTTTACTTCTCACACATCTATGTTTTTCAGCGACACATACATGGGATGATATGTGGACAGTTGCACTGGTGAATGCCTGATGCCTGATTTACAGTTGTCAACATCAACAGACCATGTATGACCACTGCAATGCTCTTACACTAACAACCATCAGAGCATACCATGGCTATGGGGGGTGCACACACCTTTATTGATTTTACACACAAATCCTTGATCTGCCATGGGACCACATCACCGCATATTTTAGCAGTACATTAGCCCGATATGTGACATATGTCCTGTACTTTCACATGCAGTGTCTGCAGATTGTGTTAGGTGTGCGGCTGCTAACCACAATGCATACACACCATGTGGGCATATGTGTGCACACCCTTATTATGATGGTTTATTGCATCTCTTGTGTGTACTACAGCAGTCACTGCTCCTGGCAGGGGTATACCAGCGTGGGCTATCTGCATTTGCTAGTGTATGTTCAGTCTGCCCTACACATGTACCCCTTTTCTGCATGATTGCAAGGTCTACTCATGTGCACATCCCATGGGGTTCACACACTGCCATCACTATTGCTGTGTGGGTAGGGTTATAGCTGCCACAGGTCATGAACCTGACTATGTGCAGATAGAGCCATTCCTACCATCTTTAGGATCCCTGCTGCAGTGCACTGGTGTGTCATGCTGAGACCCCCCCACTCCATCAGCTTTTATGTAGATGCATGACAAGTAAGCCCTACACATGTGTGTCACTTTGCAGTGTCCCATACACTGAACACCACATGTTGCAGACTAGGCCCAGCTGATAACTTGGACTACAGTAATGCCTTATGCCATAATCCACACTCAGTTCATACAATAGAATACAATACAGCTATATTTACAGCAGAAATGAAATACTGTGTAAACTCAGCTTATAATAACACATTATACTTACCAATACCTTAGATAACAATTGGAGATAGTTAACATTTTGGAGACTGTTGTTTGAGCCCTGCTATGCTTCCCTCCCTGCCCCCAAATTACACCCACCCTCAGTACCTCTACATTTATAGGTACTTAACCACACCCCCTACGCAATTATCCTATCAGCCATTACTTCTATGCCCTTTCCTACCTGTTCCTCTATCCTGTCACTTCTCTCTACATACTTTCCCCTCCCACTCTGACACCTCATATTGGTAGTAACTCCTTCTACTTTAGTGTCTGTCCAACAATTACCATAATTTTCCACTACTGTATACTACCCATTCTGCTAATCACCTATGTACTCACCCAGTACGAAAACCAGATGCTTACAGATCATCAATACCCTAAAGGGCATACTTCCTCCCCAACTATAAAGCATCACATTTTCAACCATATCTATGACAAAGGAAACAACTCAAGCCATTATACACTCATCCAGCCTACCAACCCCAGGCACACTAACTCCAAACCTAGACAATACTACAAACTCCTATATAAACTATTGAGGCTTATAGTTAAATAGAGAGCCAGTGTCATACTCAGTGGAGACATTCACCCCAACCCAGGCCCTTCCACCTCTGATATATACACCCCTACTAACTGCAACCTAAGCCAACCACCTGGAACCAGTAAACCAGCTAACTCTCTCCTGACCTGTCATCTCAGTATTAGGAGTATTAATAACAAGGTACATGAACTACATTCTCTCCCAGCTGTCCACTCTCCTGAGATACTCTGTCTATCTGAGACTTGACTATAGCCTAACACTACTGACAATGAGGTGTTACCTCCTGGCTATAATATACACAGGCTAGATTGTGTTTCCAGGAAAGGGGGTGGGGTAGCCATACTGTATAAATCTGAGTTGAACCTGACAAGAGATGTCAACCAACCACCTCAGATTAACAACTCCGAGATTCGTGCCACTAAACTGCAGCTTTACAAAAGTAAATGCATTAATATCATTTGCATGTATATCCCACCAGGCAATAACATAGCCACACTGGAAGAAACTCTTCGCTGGCTATCTTGTCAATAAACCCTACTGCTGGGAGACCTTAATATAGACTGGGGAACCTGTTCCTCTGAATCCCCCTCTACCCACATCAATCTGCATGCTTTCACACAAACTATAACTACCCCTACCAGGCTAGGTAAACCCAACCAAAAAGAAAGTATACTTGATTGGGTGCTTGTAAATAGTAATCCCCAACTATACACTGTGGGGACCTTTCCCAATGGTCTAAGTGATAATCTCCTCACTTATGTAGTTATGCAAAAAGTTATAAACTCACAACCACCCATACTCAGGAAAGTCAGGCACATAAAACACTTTGATCAGGCCAAAATCCAACAGGAACTTATCTCCTGCAACTGATCTGTACTAAAACACCTCCCCCTAGAGGAGGCAGTACTTTATTTTAACAATAAATTTCTAGAAATCCTTAATCTGCATGCACCTGTTTGCTCAAAGCGAACAAAAGCAACTACAGCACCATGGCTTACATAGGTTCATAGGTTCATACTAGGCTATCTGCCCTAGGGCATTTATAAGCCTAGCCAGAGTATGTTTGGCTTTCGCCACCCATTTTAAATTAATTTTGCTATGCCCTTTTTCGAGGTTAGTATACTGTGCCTCTGTTTAACAGTGACATAGAAGTGATACCCGGGGTAAACCTACGATCTCCCATCCACTCATCAAGATTCCTCTTGAAGAGAGTCAATGAGGGACTCTGCCTAACCTGGACTGGGATTTTATTTCAGAGTGAAGGGAGCCTCTGGGTTATGAATCTGTCCCTCCAGCATGTCCTATTTATTTCAGTGCTGAGGTTCAAGTTTCTCGAGCGCGTAGCTCGATGGGATTTGGATTTTTTGAGGTGCAGCATGTCCCTTAATCCCTGGTTGGACATGGCTTTATACATCAGGCACAGATCGCCTCTGAGCAGGCGGTATGCCACTGAGTAGAGCTGGAGTTTCTTTAACCGGGCAGCATATGGCATCTGTTTGAGCCCTTTGATCCTCTTGGTGAGGTACTTCTGGGGTCTTTCCAGTTGCTGCAGGTGTTTGGTAAGGTACATCCCAAAAGGGGCATTGTACTCAATTATGGGCCTGATGAGGGATGAGTAAAGAGGCATGATGACCTCCCCTGATCTAGATGTGAATCCCTTCATGATTAGGTGGGCTATATAAAATGTTTTTCTAACCACTTTGGCCACGTGGTTGTGGCCACTTTGCTGTTTTAAAAATAGTAACTCTCCACTAAACCTTAACTTTTTAAACAGGTAAAACTCAAGTTACCTACTTTCATATCTAACTTCTCTAGTGCACACTGCAGAGTGCATTCTTTTCAATCTTACCTTTAAGCATCCCTGTTACTAGCACTTTCTCTAATACCTAAAAAGATCATCTCTACTTGACTCCAAGTAGACTTTTCTCTATCTGTTAAACCTAGCACTTGCTCCTACAGTACTTATTACCTTGATACAGCACTCTTATAGATAGCACCCCAAAAAGGCAAAACCCCATTTCTCGGTCACCCACATCCCCCGGAATCTCTTTTAAAGTTTTTGTCTAGTCCTTCTAGCATGTCGAGGGATCAGTTGCTAGTGTCCTCTCCTGCTCAGCTGGTGAACCTGGGAATATTGAGGCAATGTTACAATTGCCTCATGTACACAGACAACCCTCTCCTCCTCCCACAAAACACAAATACATGCGAGAGATGCAACTATACGGCCAAACTGGAGGCTGAGCTCTCTCAACATAGGACTGGCAAGACCAGTCAGGAGGAGAAGGTTACCACACACACTATAGACCCAGTCTCACATAGTACCATCACAACCTCAAATCATACACATAAACACACAAAGACATACTCGGCTCTGATCAAAAATCTACCAAAACAGCAGAGGCCACCAAAGCAGACACCCAAACAACCACCACCTCAGAACACAACACCTGCAACACATAGACCTCACAGTCAGAGTGTCAAACAGTCACAGCCCTTAAGGCCAAACACAATGCCAGACACACTAGTCATTGGTGACTCCATAGTCAGACACACTGACGTCCCGCTCACCAGACTGAGTAAGGAGAAGGTCACAGTAAGCTGCCTGTCGGTGCTAGAATCCGCCACATAACGCAAGCACTCAGGTCTCTCAACAGCAGGTACAAATACGACTCAGTCATTGTCCACGCTGGTGTAAGCGACCTGAGGCACCTCCTTGGACTACATGAAAAGAGACATTGAGGAGCTCTCTGATTATGTAGCCCAGGCAGGTATGACCCTGACCTTGAGCAGTATCCTACCTTCACCAAGAATGATGCCACAATACAGAGATAAGATGATCAGGCTTAACAATTGGCTTAAACTCTGGTGTCATTCAAAGGGATCCAATGTCTGTCGGCCTGGGATGACATGCTGGACAAGCCACGCTGCTTCAAAAGGACGGCTTGCACCTGTCACCCTGGGATTCGGATATTGGCAAAGGCTCTTGCCACCCCATAGTGCCTTTTTAGGCAAGGCTCAAATTCTAAACCTACCACCCTAGAACACAAAAAGGAAAAAACTAAGGGTAATGCTGCTCAATGCCAGAAGTCTAAATCTCAAAATGCACGCTCGAGGCCCTTCTCAGTATGGAGAACATCGATGTCTGTGCAGTGACAGAAACCTGGTTCAAGGCTCCTGAGAGCACCCCAGCACTATCAGGTTTTACCTCTTATCATGCGTTCGCCCAAAATCCGGACAATACCAAGAAAGGAGGGTATCCATATTCATCAAAGACACCCACACCTCAAGACTGGTGGCAACGCACGATGCATCGGAGACCATCCAGGTGCAATTAACCATAGGCAAGACTGCTCTGCAAATTGTAGCATGTTACAGGCCACCCTCACAAACTCAGGAACCTCACATGGCCTTCCTGAAAACACTAGAGGGATAAATGTATCACCAAACACCATCATACTAGGTGACTTCAATTACCCTAATATAGACTGGGAACACTACTCAAGCCCAAACACCCTAGCCCAAAAGTTCCTGGAATTCATAAACTCAAATGCCATGGAACAACTAGTCACCATCCCACAAGAGGAGAAAACATACTTGATCTCATCATCACGAACATGGGAGCACAATGTTCAACACCGAAGTATACCCCTCACTGGTGAGATCAGATCACAAACTAATCTCGCTGGAGGTCCTCATCCCACCCCACCTGAAATAAAAAGACCACAGTAAAGAACTTCTCGAAGCCGACTTCACACTTCTAAAGACTAGTGTGGTCTCCTTTAAGGCCCCGAGCCATGGAAAACAGTACTCAAGCCGCTGAATCACTTACAAATGCCTTCTACCAGCACCTGCAGGACTGCATGGATAAGGCAATCCCAAGCAAAACAAAGACTCTTTGTACCAAAGGCAAGCGTCCAGTCTGGTGGACCCCAGCCATAAACAAACTCTACAACAAAAGGAGGAAGCTACTACAAGATAGAGCAAAATCCTTAAAAGGTAAGACACCCTTGATCACTATAAGTAAAAAACTAAGAGCTCTCATAAAATCATCCAAAGCAAATTTTGAGAGAAAAATAGCTAAAGACTCAAAAGACAATCATAAGGCCTTCTTTAGCTATGTTAGAAACCTGGGAGGAACCTCCCAGATATGCTCAGAACTAGTTCAAAATGATGTGAAGATTACTGATCCTACAGACATTGCCAACATACTGGCTGACAGGTTCAGTGCAAACTTCTCCCCCCCCTCCCCCCAAAAGGAGAGATATCTATACCAAGCGATTGCTCTCTCCAAAGCAAAAAACACAGCATCCATGGGACCTGATGGTGTCCCCGGCTGTGTGCTCCACGAACTCAACGAGGAATTAAACCCACAGCTAGGACAGCTGTTTAATCATAGTCTTACCTCTGGATACGTACCCAGGGAGTGGCGCACTGCAACTGTGGTCCCACTTCACAAAGGCGGTGCCTCCACCGACCCTGGAAATTACCGGCCCATTAGCTTGACAAGCCTTATCTGCAAAGCCATGGAGAGGATCATAATGGACCTCATAAATAAAGACATAGGGAATTTGCAGACTTTGGATCCATCCCAGTTTGGCTTTGTCAAAGGCAGATCATGCCTTCTAAACTTGGTTGACTTTTTGAAACAGTCACCAAAGCCATTGATGAGGAAAGGCAGTCCATACAGCCTACCTCGATCTGGCGAAGGCCTTGATACAATACCCCACTCGGGTATCATTGAAAAACTCATCAGCTTAAATGTTAACCCATACATCACAAGATGGGTTGCAAACTGGCTGAGTGACAGAACCCACAGGGTCAGAGTTGCTGGCGCCATGTCAGACTCAAAGCCTGTCACAAGTGGTGTACCACAGGGCTCAGTCCTGGGCCCACTCTTGTTTGGCATCTACTTTTCCAGTACAAGCAAACACAGGAGGGTTATGGCTGACAAAGTTTGCAGATGACTGCAAACTGGGCCATAGTGGAAAACACATCTGACACAGATATCCTTCAGAAGGGTCTCACAGAAGCGGATAACTGGTGCCAGAGCCATGGCCTAAAGTTAAATGCCAAAAATGCATAGTCATACCCTTGGGAAAAACAAGGTTACCCCTAGCTACCAAATAGGTGGCAATCCACTGAGCATAGAAGAAGTTATCAGGGACCTGGGGACCCAGGTTGATAGTAGTCTGTCATTCGACACCCATGTAGCTAAAGTAGTTAGGAAGACCTTCTACATTGCCCACCTTATCATGAAGGGATTCTCATCTAGATCAAGGGAGGTCATAGTCTCCCTATACTCATCACTCATCAGACCAATGATTGAGTACAATGCCCCATTCGAATGTATCTGACCCGACACTTGCAGCAGCTGGAGAGGCCACAAAAGTTCCTCACCAAAAGGATAAAGGGTCTCAAACATCTGTCCTATGCTGCCCGACTGAAAGAACTCCAGCTCTATTCAGTCGCTTACTTGCTCAGAGGTGACCTTTGCCTAACATACAAGGCCATGTCAAACCCAGATTTGATGAATATGCTTCACCTCAAAAATCTAGATCCGTCAGAGCCACAAGGGCGGAGACTTAAACCTCGACACGGCTATTAATAGGACGCGCTGGAGGGATAGATTCATCACCCAAAGACTCCCTATGCTGTGGAATAAAATCCCGGTATATGTGAGGCAGAGCACCTCGCTGGCCTTGTTCAAGAGAAATCTTGACCAATGGATGGGAGATCGCAGATATACCCCAGGGATTACCTCAGTGTCACTGCTCAACAGAGGCACAGCAAAATAATGGGTATAGTTCCCCATACTAAAGGGGTGGCGTAAGCCACAAAACTATGGGCTAGGCTTGTAAATGCCCTCGGGCAGATAGCCTAGTATGAACCTATGAACCTATGAACCTATGAAATGAGAGATTGCTATCAACTTGGGTCCCTAGGTCCCTAATTACTTCTTCTGTACTTAATGGATTACCACCTATTACCAAAGAGTCCAGGCAAAAAATCCATATTAGAAACAAATTATGGGCTCATTGGCGGTTCACTAAAGACACCCTAGACCATGTTAAGTACAGACAAGTCAGAAATGATACCAAAAAATAAATTCTAAATGACAAAAAACAATACTACTGTAAAAGCCAGACTGAAAACCAAAACGATCCTCAAAAGTTCTGGGCAAGTCTAAATAACCTACTCCACCCAGGAAAGACATCCACTCCCATCCCCACTGGTTTCATTGACAAATCTTCTGAAGAGGTCTCAGACAATTTCAACCGCTTTTTTACTGAAACAATTCAATCCCTAGATAGCCAACTTCCTCTTAGCTCCCCCAGGCCTGACAATACCACCCCCTTAGATATTCTCTAATTTAGCTTCCAACCAGTTCCCACTTCAGTCATCCACACCCTTATCAAATAATTAAAACCCACCACTCTATCTGCTGACCAACTACCCGCTGAATACCTTCAAAAATCAGCAGATGCTATAGCTTATCCAGTATCAATATTAATTAACCGTACCATAGCAGAAGCAAAAATTCCCACTATTTGGAAAACATCCTATATTATCCCACTACATAAAAGAGGCTTCTCCACTGAATTCTCCAATTACAGACCCATAGCTATACTTTCACCACTTGCACAAATATTAGAAAAATGTATAAACAAACAACTCATCAACCACCTAATCCAAAATCACCTCATGTCTGATACCCAAGACAGCTTTTGACCTTACCACAGTACTACCTCAGCCCTACTTGCCTTTACAAACACAATAAACAGCAACCGCAGTAATAATCACATCTCCTCATCCATCTTCTTGGATCTCTCTAAGGCATTTGACATGGTAGATCACCAACTTTTGTTACACACTATGCAAACATTCAATCTAGACCCTAATGCCCTATTATGGTTCAATTCCTACCTGACTGGGAGGCAAAAGGCTGTTCTCTGGCAGAACAAGCTTTCTATACTACTACCAAACACCCTTGGAGAACCACAAGGCTCCATATTAGGGGCCCCTACTGTTCTCCATTTTCATTAATGACTTATATACTGTCATCCCAAACATCAGCTGTATCCAATACGCTGATGACTCAAGTCTGGTTTGCTCAGCCACATCTCCCTCAGATTTGAAGAATGCTACCCAGTCCACCTTTAATATTGTACAAAACTGGCTCACTAGTTGCCAGCTATTATTAAATCCCAAAAAAACTAAAATGTTGCTATTCTCACCTACTCAAAGGTCTGCAACTTTCTCTTTCACCATTAAAGCAAAAGATGGTACTGTTATCTCCCCAGACCCCTCTACAAAAACGCTCGGTGTCATTATTGACAATAACCTAAAATTTGAACTTCATGTTAATCAAATAATAAAGAACACCAATAAAAAACTTGCTTCATTGTATAAAATTAAAGCCTTTCTAACCCCTTCAGCTAAGATTGCCATTGCCCGCTCTCATCTAATTTCAACACTTACATATGCTTCCTTCCTTCTGTCTAATCTAAACAAGTCACTACTTAACAGACTGTCTATCTGTTACAATCACATTGCCAGATTTGTCACTGACCAGCCATGCAGAACCCACCACTGCATTAACCTCAAACAGCTTGGGTGGCTAGAATTCCCCAGTCTCATACAATATAACCTTCTGATCATAGCTAATAAGATTCTCTATAATCCAGATCACACACCCAGACTAATCAGAAACTGCTTCAATCCTCTAATAAACTTCAAACTCTTACAATCAAAACCAACAATACAGCATGAGTAGCTCTCTTGGCAAACTCTGCAGGTAGAACATGGAATCAACTCCTAGCTGACATTACTATGCTCTCCTCCCCACGTGAATTTAAGACCAAACTCAAACAACATCTGGCACTAAACTGGCTCTGCCACTGTAACAAACCTGGCTAGCCAGCTTTAATAAATGTACATAAATCTACTAGATGTCAATGCTAATGTGCTTTCATTTCTCCTCACTATAACTGGTGCCTACAAATGTCGTGAAACTGTCTACTTTTGACTATCAAAATATTAACGGTAATAGCTTACTTGTATTTGTCTGCATTGCTATGTTCACCTTTGTTTCTGTTATGTTGTCCTTATTACTATGTTTTATTATGTATACTCTGGAGCTTTTCTCCCTGGGCCTCCACTGAAAATGGGCATGTATCCAGTCGGACTATCCCGGTCAACAAATGTAAAATAATAAATAAATAAATAAATAATGGTGTATTTCTGCAGCAGTTGCCATTTTCCTACAGGTATATACACTGGTGTTGCACTGTATATTTGTGTTATTCCAGACATGTCACTACAGTAGGCCATGTCTACCACCAGTATGTTACTCCTTGTGGACACATTCTGCAATGACAGGATGTTAATTATCATGCAGGTGTCTGATATACCCTTTCAATACCTCATCATGGTCACCCCTGTGAGACCGTACATTTCACAGCAACAATACATGCACATGTACAGCATGCACTCAGGCTAGGTGTGTTAGATGTGTGCATGGAATTTACCATCACCATTACATGCCCGGTGTGAAGACAAGCATCTACATAAAACATACTCACCAGCTACAGGCTGCTGCCTTGTTGGTATCCCGGAGGGACCTACATAAGGGGGTGAGAGATGCAATGTCAGTGGCCACACCTGTGGCAGTGCTACAGGGTGGGTGCAGTATTACCATACATCAGTGGTACATTACCACATCTGGACATCTATCACTACAATGCAGCAACACAATATATTTATGACATGTCAGATATTCATGATCTACCTGTACCAATGCAGATGTTTACAAAACTGTGGTCTAGTGATGTGCCCTGTGTCATTACCTGCACGATCATCAGCCGGTGTATGGGTGACACCCACCTCCACGAAGGAGTCCAGTGGTTGTTGGCTGTCCAAATGGGCAGGTGCCACGAGGCTGGCCAGGAGCTCCTCCACAAGTGTCAGGGGGGATGGATGGCATGGCCCCCCCACTGTGGCGAGGTGATCCCTCCAGACTGCAGCAGCACACTGACGGGCATTGCGAAGCAGGTCAGTACAATGATGCTGGACCTGCTCATAACTGCGGTTGTGCAGTCCGACATCATTGATCCTGTGGACTATGTCATTCCACAGGGTAATCTGCTCCTGCTGCTCATGTGTGTGCCTGCCAAACAGCACTAGATAGTGCTGGATCATGTGTGCTATCAACACTTCATTCTCTGCATGGGAATAGGTGGTAAACAGTGCATGTGCCATCTTGGCTGAAAGACATAAAGATGGAAACAGGTCTGAGCAACTCATACGGCAAGGTTACCACAGATTGTAATAGACATCTCTATCACCCCCCACCATATCAGCCTCAACAAACTGTACACACAACTCATTAGGTATGGCTGAAGCTTAACTATCGGTTGGACAGATATTGTATTGTACAACACCTTTTGCTATGTGATTGTAACCATGTCCCCTTTGTGGACACTATCAGTGCTGGCCTGTTACAGACTATTCACCTGCATGCCACTGTCAGGGCCACTATGGTTACATATATGCCAGTGGTATGGCTGCTCTGAGATTGCTGCACATCAGACAGTCTATGTTATTTGGGATATCTATGCATGCTGTTGGACATATACCGGGATTGTGTAGATTATTACTACCAACATATGTTCTATAACAATTACAAAATAACATGTATATGTTCTATTGGCCAGTAGATCCACCTATCCAAACCCATCTGCCTATGATACCTGGCCACATCACATGTGTGTCCCAACTTGGGGCCTCCTCATGTACTGTTCCAGCAATACCTTCAGGTGCAACCACCCAGGCGATGTTGTCTCCCCCCAGGGCACACACACAGACATGTTCCTGTCTCCTGAGCCCAGATCTAGAGTCTGTTCCATACCGGGATCTACAGACACATGAGGGATGTCCTACATCAGTCTGAGGCACCCAGTACACATTCACAGGGTTGACATGCTCCTACTGCTCAGCCTCCAGGCCAGGCACCTTCAGGACATGGACTGCTGTTGTGAGTAGCTGTGGGTAGGAGGCTTGTTCCCATTGTGCCCATATTGGGGCCCATGGGGCATCCACACCACAGACCACACACACTATCCAGGGTGTTTACCCAACACATCTGTCACCTATCACCCCTGCAGACTGTCCTCTATATCTACCAACCCTGACCTCCACAAGTATACCTGCCATACTTCCCCAAATTCCCAATGCATACTTCACAAACGGGGGCAATGTGATCCCAACAAGGGACTAACATGTGACATTCCCGTCCATGTTGCACACACTGTCAGTTGTAGATATCTGTGTATATTGCTATGTGTGGTGGTGCCCCGTACATAACATGCATCACTGCGTGTGTGTTTGTATATATATATATATATATATATATATATATATATATATATATATATATATATACACATGTACATATAGGTATATATCTATGGATGTGCAGATATATGTGATGTATATATGTGCACATATATATGTCTACATATGGGTATATGTATATTTCTGGACATACATGCTGATATACATATATATCATTATATATTATATACGTGACATATGTACACATATGCATACCTATATGTGTGGTACATTCAGACATCAGCTCCACAATCTCACAAAACTTTCCTGCACAGCTGCACTGTTCTGCCTTGCTACAACACAGACAGGTGCCACATATAAACACGGCCTGACATTATGGGGGGGTATATGTAGGACCAGATTGCAGATAACCCTATTACACATCTATGGCATTCTGGCATGCTACATTACAGATTCACCTGAGTATCCTGCCAGTGGTGGGTCGTGGCTCTCACATGTCCATCATAGTGGTATTACTTCCACCACCAGCTATTGGCCACGTAATATACATACTTCCCATTACACAACAAACACTATGATGGTTTACATCTTGTCTGTCAGTGCTGACCTGCACAGTTGACGGCTATGGCCCACTACCCACAAGGACAGACACTATTGTCCATAGCAGTTGTTCAGTTGAACATTATCACAACAACACCTGATGGCACATATAAATCATTCCACATCATCTATCCCATTATGATGGACCAGGTACTATATTTTATTACATGTATATATACTTTACATACCTGTTGTGGGAATGATGTCTTGTTGAATTACAGCTGGTAAAATGCCTTTGACGTGGGCTTTAATTTTGCAGAGATTTGTCTTTCTTTATTTTCTCTCTCTCTCTCTCTCTCTCTCTCTCTCTCTCTCTCTCTCTCTCTCTCTCTCTCTCTCTCTCTCTCCAGTAAATGGATTGAGCTGCTTTCAATAGATTGCTGCCTGGCATTAGTAGGTGATGCACATGATCAGGTGATGGCCTCTGCAGAAATCAGTGTCCTACACTTGCTAACTGCATGCAGCTTGCTGTGTAGTACTTCCAGTTACCACTGTCATGGCAACCATCTACTATAAATCACTACATCATGTGGGTGGGGTCCCTTTACCTTTCCTGTATGATGGACATCCTTCCTGTGTGTGGGCATCAGTGTTACAGACAGCAGGTAGCAATACCTCTTACAGGAGAACTGGCACACTCCGGCTGGCTACATATTTGTAGGAGGTTCCAGAACTACAGACAGAGTGTGAGTAGAGTTGTGTTATGCTTTGTATAGTACTGGAGTTAGAGGGTGTGCGTGTATACATACTAGTTTACCTTGGAATGCAGTCTGTCTGCATAGCTCTCAACTGTGGGCCAATTCTCTTGGTGGACAGAGGTGTGCCTATCATGTTTTGTCTGTCGACCACACAGGTCCTGTGTCAGATATTTCACTAGCAGTGTGTGTGTTGAGTGTTATCAGTACATGACTACATCCATTTATGTTTCTAACCTCAACTCCCTGACTAAGGGTATGTTGCCGACTATGCAAGCAATACGACCAAGTGAAAGATCCAACACTGTTTATTGCCCTCTCTCTAGCGCCTCGGCTCACGCCTTCAAGGAGATTCTCCTTGAAGGCGTGAGCCGAGGCGCTAGTGAGAGGGCAATAAACAGTGTTGGATCTTTCACTTGGTCGTATTGCTTGGATTATCTTCTTTTTTATTTTTGGTTGTGTATATATATGTATATGTTGCAGACTATCTTGTAACACCAGCGAATTGCGTAGTGTATGGCAACAGTTTTCCACATATGGACCTGTGTTCCAGCCTCTGTCCTCCACCTACATATCAAGCTTTGCACATATGACATGCTGTCAGGGGTTGTTCTGTAGTGGGCTGTGAGTATATCACGCTTCCATTGCTGCCATCAGTCCACTGTTGTTGTATCCCCCACACATACAGTGGGGCTGGGGCCATATATGTGTGGGCTTCACCTACACAATACATGCGTGCCCTTATGCACTCCAGAGGCCAGTGTATGTAACAGTGGTATATGGCCCTGTATTATTGAGTCTGGGGGGGGATGCACCAAAAATAACCTAGGCTATTACAAAATGTGGGGGTATCAGGGGTAACCTGCCTTAAGGTATTTGGATGTACAGTACCATACAATTCACCTATATTTACATTACTTACATAAACTGGGTTAATGCAGGCCTACTGCCTCCAGCTATACAGACTGTTCTGTTTGTCAGTGTGCTTGTGATAGTGTCAGTTATGCCTTGTTATGTAACAGTTACGTTCCATTTGGTCATCTGAAGTCTTTACCACCTAGCGATTTTGTGCAGAGTGTAGAAAGAGGTTGCTGAACTATACACCTGCATTACTTACTGTTGATTATTTGGTATCTTGTGCCTCAGTCTGTCTTTACTATTGTACAATTTGAAGGGCTTGGCCTGGACAGCAACAGCTGTGAACCTTTCGGGACTACTGTATTAGTATAACTGTTTCACAGTTGCATTACACTGTTTATATGGATGTCAGTGTCTGAACAGCTATATTACATGGCATATAAAACTGTAGTAGTACAGAAATAAAGGTTTTCCATTTCTGCAAACCTGTGTGTGGTGTTTTATCCTATGACCTCTCTGTGGGTATATGTTGCTGCAACAATTGTCATTTGTATGGGTGGCCCATACATTTTCCAGTTGCTAAGGTGTTAACTATAGGTTTAGTGGCTGTTCCATATTGTGTGCACCTTCTACATATGTATCTTACTGTACATATCTCTGCGTGTGTATGTGTTGTCACATGTATATCTATATATATGTATATATATATATATATATATATATATATATATATATGTATGTATATATATGTATATCTGTATCTGCATATATGTGTCTGTGTATTTGTATCCTGGGGATGTTGATAGCTTCCACATTTTGCATTTCCTATGGGATCCAGACTGTACTGCATAATATGTTACCAAGACCAACCTGACATCATACAGGTGGGATGTAGTGCTGTTAACATCTTGTGCCCATGTCGTGTCAGGTCCTGGTTATGGAATCTGCAACACTTGGTAGTATATTTCATGGTGGACGTGTTTGGCTGTGGTGGGTATACCTATTCGTACAAGACGTATATTG
This sequence comes from Protopterus annectens, assembly GCF_019279795.1. Taxonomy (NCBI): domain Eukaryota; kingdom Metazoa; phylum Chordata; order Ceratodontiformes; family Protopteridae; genus Protopterus; species Protopterus annectens. The sequence continues at coordinate 327,049,863 of NC_056726.1, read as the reverse complement.
TTTGAGGCCTCTCAACCACATTAATGGTGCATGAGGACATATATGTTTTAGTTAATCTACCATTGTTATCTACAGATTTATGGCCATATATATATATATCTGCTTACATATATATGACTATGTCCGTATATACCTACATAGATATATATCTGCTTACATATATGTAACTTGCTGTGTATATGTAGACATATAGGTGTAGACATATATATGTGTCATAGGCATTTACATGTATATATGTTCATTTATATATATATATATATATATATATATATATATATATATATATATATACACATGTTATATATATATATATATATATATATATATATATATATATAGATAGATATATATATATATATATATACATATAGAGATAGGTTGTATCTGTATATTAATATATTTACATGCACACATACATCTAAATGTTGGAATGCATTCTCTGTACTGTTGCGTGACTGGGCTGGATGATATGTTTTTGAAAATAGCACAGTTATGCTCATCTGGTATCGCTTAGTGGTAAATCACTTTGTGCATGATGTGCAAGGTCCTCGGTTTGAGCCTTGCAGAAGCTGCTTATTTTGTTGCTGGGCAGAACACAAGCCATTGGATACAGAGTGATTAAGGCATTTTAAAGCAGTTGTAAGTGGGTTTGTGCGTATTTGCGCAGAGGTAAGCACTGCTAACTTCCGGTTACAGTTTCTTATACTCTGTTAGCTTCTAAATTGCTTAACCTGTAAAGGCATTGCTTACCCCTGCTCAAACAGGCTTAAACCCACTTACTGCTGCTTAAAAGTGCTTACTCCTGCTTACTTCAGTGGTAATTTCTTTAAAAGAAAAGAAAAAGGGGTTGATAGGAAAGTGGTGAAAAAAGGGGCACAAAGAGGGAAAGACACTAGGGAAAATAACCAGGGATGTGCAGGAAGGGTGTAGGAAAGGTCCATAGCTGCCCATTTCTTCTACTGCAACAGCCGTGCATATACACTGTATTTGGAGGTAGATTTGGACACTTAAACCCCTGGGAGAGGGGTGAGGACAACAATAATAAGTTGTGATGTCAGTTAGACTGGATTACATGTGTGCAGTGGACACATGTGTGAAATGGATAGCTATGTATGGGGTGAGATTTTTTTGTGGGAACAGATTGCCCTTTGTTTTTTTTTTCAGGTGAGAGTGGGATGTTCGGGAGGGGTAGTAGGTATATTTGGGGAGGTAGGTTGGGTAGATTAACAGACAAGATAAACAAGATGTGTACAGGGGCAGTATATGACACATGTGGGGGGGTAGACACCTTGATGGGGAGAGGTGTTGGGATATTGAAAGCCCACAATCCCCCTAGTGGTAACAGTGGGAATGAGGTTCCCACCCATGGGCAGTCACTACTGTACTTTCACAGCCCCAAAAGTGGCTGTGCTGGGAGCTGAGTTGCAGAGCCAGGCAGACTCTCTAATCATGACACGTGTCCCTCAAGCTGGCATAGAAGATCACCAAACTGCCGGTTGATCTCTCTACGCACCACCACCCTGACCTAAGGATGGGTGACAGGTGCCTGTCTGTGCCCACTCCCAGGGGGGCTGGTGAGCCCCATCCCCTGAGGCAGTTCCACCCAAAGGTGGTGTAGGACCAATGGACAGGGGGGTCCCAGGTTGGGTCCCAGACATGCTGGTGCCTGGTGACTTGGCCAGTTGAGGTGGGACAGGTCGGTCCGCTGGGACCGGCCTCCCCAAGCATACTATAGTGTTTAGATTTCATCATCATTTGTGGGTTAGTAATAGTCAACACATTCCAGAGTTAGGTATAACAGCATGCATAGATATTCCCATTAACCCAGACACCAGATACGGAACAGTTGCATAGCCAACAGCATACATGCATATATGGGACCAGAGTGATAATAAGAATAGCATGCAGGTACATTGATGACACCATGCCACCAATGTTGGAATAACTCAATATAGCACATGCATGGGAACCATCAAATTATTTATCAAACAACTGGACATTATCAGAACATAGGTGTAATTACAGACCGGTTGGGGTGGGTATGTTGATTATTGTTAGAGATATGGTGGGGGGGGGGGTGTCAATTAGCAAGTAGTATATTCCTGTAGTCCACGTTACTTTCCTAGTCAGTGCTGTTATCTGTACCTTACATGTCTTACTACACTACCTTATAGCTTTAGTTTGGACAGTGATATGGCTGTCGTCATCATTACACATGAACTGGTTTTACCTGCAGTATACACCTCTTACCTGTTAAACCTGTGGAGGGAATGTTGTTAACATAACTAACTGTTTCTACACATACTCCCGGATTCCAGGTTGTTGTTTTGCACATAGCTATCCAACTCTTTCTGCACAGACTCTGGCCATGTGTTGACTACATGCTGGTGTGCCAGGACATATCTAGAATATTGCCCTCTTCCACCTTTAGTGACCTGACACACACAGATGTACATGCTTTCCTACACAGTTATATTATGCAGCACAGTTTCAATGACAGTGACCAGTGATACTTTATTATTCAGAGAAACTGCAACACTCACAATTCCCTACAATACCAGAGTGAACAATACCAGTACAGGTTATAATGGTCTGTATTTCTCAGCACAGTGTTCGTATCCAACATACCTGTGGGAGCAATGTTTGTTAGCACTACCTGACTGTTGCCACACAAAGTTCCAGATTACACATTAGTATTATGCAGATACCTCTCACTCTGCTACTGTACACACTCTGGTCACACCTTGACAACATGGGAGTATAGATAGGACATATTTGAAATATTACTCTCCTAACAGTTTTGGGGGTTGCTATAGTGACAGGTGTGTTCACATGATGTTTGACAATCACTTGTATTCCATGTTTGCTGGCTAAACATCTGGGATCATCCCACAGACTTACCAGGGGGACAGGGGGACAGGCAGCAGATATGGGCACATATACTGGGCATTCTGGCCTCATCTGTACAGTTGTGAGGTATGAATATGTATGAAGCCTATTTCCACTCCCAGGATTCAGGCCATGGCTGTGTCTGCTACAACTTAAACACTGTCCATCAGAGTTGTGTCTGCTATATAGATATGGCTGTATATCTCCTATCTGCTTTCTGTCTTATTAATCCCCTGTACTTTTGCATTCTGACCTTGTATTACAACACTCATATACAGATTTCCTAGACAATTATATGTTGTTGAACAGTGTTTGGCAGTGATGTGTAATACCTCATTATTCAGAGCAACTGCATATCATTCTTCTATTTCTGGGCACAGTGTTGGTATCTGACAGACCTGTGGGAGGAATGTTTATTAGCACTACCTGAATGTTCCCACACACAGTACTAGATTCCACATTACTATTATGCACATACATGTCACTCTGTTACTGTACACACTCTGACCACAACTTGACAAGTTGGGGTGTAAATTGGACATAAATGGCTTCTTAGTCACATAAGGTATTGGGGAGTTACTTGTGTGCCAGCTTTGTTCTCATAGCTGTGTGTCAATCAGTTGTATTTCCTGTTTACTGCTTATACGTCTGGGATCATACCACTAATTTCCCAGGGGAACAGGTTGATAGGCAACAGATATGGGCCAGTTTACTAGACATTCTGAACATATCTGTACAGTTGTGGGGTATGATTCTATATGCAGACTACTACTGGCAGGATTCGAACCATGGCTGTTTGTACTAAAAAAAAACAGCTCACATCTCAGTTGCATGTGCTATTCGGTTTTTGTTGTCTGCATTTTCCCTATTTAATGTCTATGTGTCTCTCAGTTGTACTAAATGGCCTCTGGGGATTACACCTGTCATATACAGACATTCCTACACATTCAATTTATGGTGCACAGTGTGGGTAACAGTGCTTAATACTGCAGTACTATTACATGACTGCATATCTACATTACCGTATGATACCAGGATGTACACATGCAGTCCAGCAGTTAGACCTGTTTTGTCAGGCTATTACACTTTTATTGACATACAAACAATGAGACTCTTCCTGCCATATTCGCTAGTGTATGCAGTACTTGCCTTGAACAATACAGGTTTTATACAAGCAATTAATTTACTACTACTTTTATTTTTATTTCCTATGACAGTAAATGCATGAGTATTACTGACCTGCCTCGCATCGCAACCTCGCCAGGTGACTGATTTGGGCCTCCTGGTTTATTGCAGCTGTGGGGGACATAAGATGAATATTTAGCCATACCTATCCTTGATATACCTGAGCTGGCAATTATTACACACATACTGGGGTGATACTTACACACAACTGAAACATCCCCAGGCCTCTAGCCTCCTGGAGCCACTCCTCCAAGAGGTCCCCTTACACCGCTTCAGGTCAGCATAGTGGTGCCTGACCTGCTCACCAGTTCAGGGTATGCCAGTGGCACTGGTGAGGTTACGGGCGAGATTGTCCCAGGACTTCAACTTATATTGGGAGCCCTGGTACTGGCTCAGCAGCAGTCTCTGAGCATGGTCTTTAACTAGGAGTCCTGCCATGACCTTGGACTCCTGGATGCACCAGCACTGCGCCCGGAAACGCACACCTTCTCCCCTTACTGCCATAGTGCCTGCAAGGGGAAGCTACAACCAGTTATGAGATTAATTCCCTCCTCTTGGGTTTAAGTAGGGCCGATTTCCTGCACTTTTCCGTGATTGGCCAGTTTTGAAAAGACTAAGCTATGGCCAAACCTGCTTAATGAAGGTTGGCATTGTTTAAACGGGTATAACACTGGGCACATTGAGTTAGCTGGCCTACACATGTCTTACACCTCCTAAGATGGCCTGTGCAATGCTTAGCATTGCTTACATTAGACTTTGCATTATTTTTTTTTTTGGCATTGATTTCTTATTCTTTTATAAATCTGCCTGGTATCCATGATTAATGTGTACATAAACACTGTAGGGTCCTTGTGTTTTACTGGGGACCTCAACACTCTATTACAATTACACCTCACTTCTGGTCTTACTGCTGTACTGCAGTTCACATATTTATGTTATCTAGTGGGTTATGGAACATATGACTCTATGGGTCTACCTGACATGGTCGACAGTTCATATGGTCGACACTCATTTGGTCGACAGTTCATTTGGTCGACAAGCAGATTTGCCCCCTTCCCCAATGTTGTGCAACCCTGGAGTTGATATATATAGTTAGGGGGGTGTGGGTGGCACTGCCCCCCACATCCGGGGGTGTGGGTGGCGAAGCCCCCCACCTACAATGCTTGTCTATCAAATGAACTGCCGACCAAATCAACTGTCGACCATATGAACTGTCGACCATGTCAGGTAGACCCGACTCTATACTGATTCCTGTCACAGGTTCAGTTTGGTTTTACTATGGTGAGAACTTGTTTGCTGATACCTCATTCTTCTGTACTTCTGTGATGGCTTGGTGGTTAACTGCTGTGATGATGGTGTATAGGGTCCTGGCTTCGAGACCTGCATGGTTGTTTACTTTGTTGATAGCAAGAACAAGGGCCATTGGATACAGAGTGATTAAGGCACTTTTGAGCAATTGCAAGTGGGTTTGAGCAACAGTAAGCACTGCTAATCTGCTGTTACATCTGCTTACAAAGAGTTAGCTTTAAAATTGCTTAACCAATGTAGACATTGCTTACCGCCATGCAAATGGGCTTAAGCCCGCTTACTAGTGCTTAAATATGCTTATTTGTGCTTAAACTTGCTTACTAGTGCCTTATTCATTATGACACTGTGCATTTACTGCAGTAATCAAGTTCATGAAAATATGTTATTTAGTGGGTTATGCAGCATGGGCAGCCATGCTGGTGCAGCAGTTAGCATTGCTGCCTCACAGCAAGAGGTTCTCCAGTTCGATCCTTGGCTAGGGTGCCTTATGTGCAGAGTCTGCATGTCCTCCCTGTGGTCGTGTGGGTTGCCTCCGGGTGCTCCAGTTTCATCCCAAAGACATGCTGTAGGTGGATTGGACACTCTAAATTGGCTGTGTGTGTGTGTGTGTGTGTGTGTGTGTGTGTGTGTGTGTGACTGTGCCTTCCATGGAAGGTTGGGCACCGGGCTGGCAACTTGACACCGTACACCTCCACTGCAAATCATGAGTGGACAGGTGATCCACTGTGGCAACTCCTAACTGGGAAAAGCTGAAAGAAGAAGTGGGTTATGCAACATAAATATTATTCATAACATGCTTTGCCGTGGAAAATGGAATGGGCTGCAGTGGGACTCAAACCAAGAATGCCTGCTCATAAGACAAATACTCTGCCCACTACACTATTGCTATGCTGCTTCATTTGTATATATCTTTCTTGTTATCCTCTTTAGCCATTTAAGCTGTATTAACTGTAGCTAAGTGATGGGCACACTCGTGCACCTACGGTTAGCTTTAATCGGATTTTAAAAAAAAAATGAAGGGTTTCTTCATTTTATTTATGTATACTGTTGCTGTTGTCCACAAGGGGGACTGTTGGAAGGGATATGCGGTCAATGCTCATTTCATACCCCTTTCTGCTGTTCTGCATTGTGGGGGCGTGTTTATTCTGAGAGCTCTGCTCTCAGACATGCCCCCTGCACTCTTATACACTCTGTGTAAGCCTAGGAGCTCAGGCAGCGTGCCTCATTATTATGTATGGCGTGCTGCCATCCTGCTCCTAAATGGCCACCTCCATGCAGGACTAAGCTAGTCCTGCATGGAGGAATAGTAAATCTGGGGGATTATCATTTTATGTTAACCTTCCCTGACATCTCCCATGTGTTTTCATTAAATTTATTCTTGTGTTACTATACTGTATGGGGCACTTGTGTTTATATGGGGGTTTCACATCTTTTCTGGACTGACACCTTATTTTTGGTTCTGCTACACTACCTTAGGTGATAAATATTTTTTACTATCTCATCTATTACAACATATGACTTTTACAACTGCTTTCAAATGTAAAATTGAAAAGACTGCATTGGAGCTTGAACCATGCATGCCTGCATGCAAAGCTGTAGCTCTAATTGCTACACTATTTCAGATTACTTATTTAGCTTATATTTTCCTATTTACCTCCTTCAGATATTTAAGCTATTCTAAGCACAGGTGCGTGAAGCGCACACCTGCTCAGCTATGCTTAAACTTTGTTGCAGCCCAAAAAAAAAAAAAAAAATATATATATATATATATATATATATATATATATATATATTGTGATTTAATTTTTTCTCATTTTACTGGGATGGCAGGTTTAGCATTAGCATGAGTTTATTACTGACGGGCAGTTCATTTCAGACTACACATCAAGGGTAAAGTCATGTTAATGCGAAGCTTGTTATTCTATCAACTTTCTAAGTTTGTATGGGCTATATTTAAAATCTGTGTCCCTATTTTCCCACCAACATTTGCCCATCTGTTGTGCTCTATGAGGTTGAGAGGTATGCATCCTCTCTCATTTTGAATTGCTGAATGGTAATTCTGGAGTGCAGGGGGCATGTGCATTGTGAGTGCACTGGTCATGGACATGCCCTGCACTCACACACAGAACCATGTCCGCATTAGAGCATGGCAGTGCGCCTTCATGAATATGCAAGGCGTGCTGCTGTGCTGCACAGGAATGGTCACTTCCATGCAAGAATAAGCTATTTTTTCACTGAAGTTTGCTGAATCCGGGCGATTGTCTTCGCATTGTTTGTAGGTGTTATTTTAATTGTTTCCATTTGTTAATGAAATGTAGTTTCAGTCATGTGGTCTCAACCATTTGGGTTTCAACAATGTCGTTCATCGGTTGACTGAAATAGATCCAGACAGAGTACTAGAGTTATTTTACATATATGACACAGAGCAAAAAGTGATACAGACCAGGGTATGTGACAGAATAGATAAGTGGATATATCTTGGTATCAGAAAACAATACGTTTTCATTATGTAGAGGTAATAATCCCATGTAAATGCCTGTATCAAAATACTACAGTCTTGTATGACATATTAGCCACAATATTTAGCTCTCCAATCTCATATATCACTAATGTGCCTCAACAGCATGTAATGTTTCAGAATGGTATGCTCTGCAAAATGTGTAGCTTGCCCTGGTTTGATAACTCATAGTACCAGCATTAAAAGTTTTCTAATTTAAAAGTGCATGCCAAAGTCTACAAGTCTTGCACAACAGGCAGCTACACTGGTATAGAGGAATGAAGTCCTGACAAACACCCGAATCTGGGTTTATTTATACAGCCCAGGTAGCTGTGGGATCTGGCAGGGGTAAAGAATTATGAGGATATGCCTGGATGAAGCAGGTGGTTCTTGAGCCACTGGGCCTTAGTCAAGAGAGGACCCGTGAACTGCAGCTGGATTAGATTCAAGGGTAGGCCATCAACTACTTCAGTAGTGGGGTAGGGACATATCTGAAGATATACTCATATCTAATAGCTGATAATTGCCTTCAGAATTATGCCAACACAAAGGGGTAGGACCACCTCACACTGTTTCAAGCCATTTGTAAAGATCAGTGACCATTTTCAGGCTCACTTTCATCCTGCATACAGCTGGTTACTCCATCACAGAGGGGTTTATCACCTCAGTGATACTAAATAAGTGTGCTATCAGATTGAGGATGGCTTAGGGGAGGCACATGTCAATAAAAATCATCCAACATCATATAACCTCCATAGAATTCCCAAAATAAAAAGTTTTGCAGTGCAGTATACATAGGATGCAAAAATCTATTCATACACAACTCCTAGATTACCTAGTAAGTAATAACCTGCTCTCTAAAACTCAACACTGTTTTAGACCCAGACACAGCACCACAACAATGCTATTATCTTTTACCAATACCGTCAAGGAGCTCAGAAATAATGGTTACATGGTTTCTTCTGTTTTCCTCAGCATGTCTAAAGCTTTTGACACAGTATCAAACCAAAAACTACTCATAGAACTAGCCTCTTTAATCAGCTGTAGCCTGGTTTCATGGTTATTTAACAGATCGACAGCAAGATGTGGCATAATGACCTCTCTAACCTGCTACTCATCTCAGTAGGGGTGCCACAAGGGTCTGTACTAGACCCACTGCTATTTACCATTTTCACCAACAAGCTCTGCTCTGCCACACAACTAGCCACCATAGTTCAATATACTGATGACTTGATGACTCCACCCTGATCTGCTCAGCCTCATCCCTTCCAACACTCCTTGAAAATACCCCAAAATCTTTCACTAATATAGAGAACTATCTCTCAGAATACCAACTCATACTTATTTCAAATAAAACAAACTAATGATATTCTCATATCATAAATCAAACAGCCATCATCCCCCTTTTGCCATCTTCTCCTCTACTAAAACCAAAATTGAACCTGTTGAACAAACCAAACTTCTTGGAGTAACAATAGATCAAGGTCTAAAATTTGACAAACATCTAGCTCTCACCAACAAGAAGATCCATGTGAAACTTGGCATTGTATACAGATCCATACCATATCTCACTTACCCCACTTGAGACGATTTAGCCAGAACACATTTACTCTCCACTCTTCTTTACATCTCCCCCATCTTCACAAATCTAAGAAAAACTGATATAAACAAACCTGAAACATGCTATAATAAGATAGCTAAATGTGCTGCACACCACCCATCCAGAACACATCATTGCTCTGCTCTAGTATACTAAATTGGCTTGAATTGCCCAATCAACTATCCCTGAACCAATTAACCATTGCCCACTCCCTACTTTACCAAACTGACAACTGCCCTGCACTTAAAAATTTAATTCTACCATACTCTTACTCCAGAACTCTGAGGTCCTCTCACAAACTTCTATTAAAAGTCATAATGTCTAACAATAGCTTTGGAGACTCTCTCTTCTCTAATCAGATATCTAAAAAATGGAATTCAGTACCACAACACATAAGAAATATTTCTAACAAGACCAGATTTAGGGCACTTCTCAGAGATCACCTTACCAGCAACTAGCTATGCTCCTGTAATTCTCCAGGCTGACCTCACACTATTTCTCACCTAACTGTAGTCTTACTTTTTTCTGCTCATTTCTTCTGGTTAGTATACTAAACCTTGCACTTCAAACATCCATTCTATTTCTCTCACTTCACCGTTTTCTTCATCTCCTCCCTTTTCAAACATTTATTTCACTTTTCTTTCCCTCTTCCTTTATCTAAACCTTACTTCACCTTTTCTTTTTCTTCTTTGTCCTCTTTCTCTCACCACTGCTTCCCCTTCATTCTAGTATCAGTTTTTGCTTCTACTGGAACAGCACAGATATTGACTATTGCTGATTATACAACAACCCCCCCATTAATATTCCAAAACGTGCATGCTGATTGGTCAGCGTGCACGTTGTAAATCAGAGTTATAGTAGTGGAAAAAGGTCCGGTTGCCCGGACTTTTTCCATTAGTATAACTCTTTTTTTTTTTTTTTTTTTTTTTTTTTTAACAGTGTGAGAGAAATATGTATTCACATATATAGTAAAACATGTATTCATATATGTATTAGCATTATGCTTGCTGCATTAGAAGCCTAAAAGGGTTAACACATTTATTCTGCTACAGGCTTGAAAATAATTGCATGTACTTTCTGACTTTGCTTCTTGTCAGCACAGTGAATGACCTTGTTCATACACTGAGAAACAGATGATTTTGCTAACATTAGGAAAAGGAACAATACAGTATTCTGAAATGTTACTAGACTTATGCAAATAACCTTGTTCATACTGCAGCTGTAGATAAGATTATAGGCTGAAATCAGAATATGCTTTATGCCCAAAGCAGGAAAGAATCACTAATTGCAACACTGAAATATGAGTGAATTGTTACAGACCAGCAGTTAGCGAGGCCACGTTGATATCTTAGAAAATTTTCACATGGGAAGTTTATACTTGCTATATCAGAAGAAAAACTTAGTAAACACCTGTCTTAGAACAATGCTAAGAGTTGTATTTTATTACGTCAGCTTAGAGGGCAATGGCTTACAAAACAGTATAATAATGAAGTATTTCCTGTATAATGTTAGACAAACTTCTGAACTGCATTTTTGTCTCCTTGTACAAGAATAAAGGAACCTTAACTGAACCTTGGCTGCATTGATCTTTGATTTTTCCTTTGACAAGTTGGTCCTTCTTTGACCGGAAGCCTCTTGGTTGACCTAGATCAGACAGGCCTGGTGGCTGAAATCCGTACGGAAGAAGTTACCGGAATGGTTCTTCTTATTTGAAAAGACCTCCGACTGAATTGTCGTATAAACAGAGGCCGGCCACTTTCTGATCTGCGGCTGACGAGCAGGTTTCAATCGGACCAGGGTGATCAATTGCTGAGGCTCAGGTAAGGGGATTCTACTTTTTTCTGTTTTAGATCAGGGACTTGATTGTATTTGTTCAGTCAGGATTTTTTTATGTAAATCCAGGGATAGAAAAATTGCTATCTTGTCATAGATCAGGGACTTTTTTCTGTTTTAGATCAGGGACTTGATTGTATTTGTTCAGTCAGGATTTTTTATGTAAATCCAGGGACAGAACAATTGCTATCTTGTCATAGATCAGGGACTTTTTTCTGTTTTAGATCAGGGACTTGATTGTATTTGTTCAGTCAGGATTTTTTATGTAAATCCAGGGACAGAAAAATTGCTATCTTGTCATAGATCAGGGAAGCAGAATAAGTAGGCAGGTAGTCTGAAGGCACTATAAAATCTTCATGGTACCACGTTAAAAAACAGGAAGGGTTACGTACCATTCATAAGGTTAGGTCAAAATGAGTAATAAATGTACAAAACAACCCCAAAATCCGCTGTTAACCAAAGATGCAGAATACATGCGGTCATGACGTGCCGATAACGTTAAATACTACACGAAATGGGTTAATAAATATGAATTTGATGGTAAACTAGAAAAATCCTCCGAAAAAGTTGTCAGACAAATAGTAGATCCAGATTGGCACATGATCAGTGGCAACTGGAATCCCCGTGACGCTGCGCTTAAACCCCTCCCACATAACAGCGCAGAGTTAGACAACAGAGTGAAGGGTCTAAAAGACCGAATTTCTGAAAAATGGAAACCTAGGGCAGACTGGACTTGCATTAATCAATGCATCCAACAAGAAGGTGAAACTGTTGATAGGTATTATGCCAGATTAATAGAATGTTTTAATAGCCATTGTGGAATGCAGGCTCCTGAAGACCAGACACAAGATTCCCCATATGAGCAGCAGTTAAAGAATGCATTTTTAAAAGGCAGTATTGCACCCATAAGTAGTTTTATTATGAAGCATATGGTAGACCATCGTACAAGCAGATTACAGTCACTGCTTGAATATGCTAGGCATGCCAAAAGGCATTTTAATAACAAAAAGAAAAAGAAAGCCCAAGTATTCGCTGTAGATGACGGAGAAGTTTATTTAGTACAGTCCGGAAAGAAGGGCAAGAAGAATGCCCAGGGAAATAAACAATCTGATCAGCGATCAGAGGACTTTGAAGGGAGAAAGAAAAGGGGTGAATGTTTTAAATGCAGTAAAAAGGGACATATGGCAAAGGATTGCAAGAAAAATAAGAAGGCAGCAATGAAGGATAAGAATGAAGAAGGTGAGGACTGACTATATGGTAGTCAAGAATCACTAGATGGGAATAACGGAGAAAGGACAAATGAGAATGTGATAGAGAGAGCAGAGAATGTCATAGGAGAAATAGAGGAAGTGCAGGAAGCTACCGATAGTAAAGAAAATGAAATATTAGACTTAGCCTTGTTGAGCTTGGAGCTCTATTTGGCAGACACGAAACCAGAAGTTACACTCCTGGTAAAGGGGAGGGAAGTCAAGTTTCTGTGCAGTTCAGGGGCATCATGAACCCTGGTACACCCCTCCAAACTACCAGAGAAGTCAGAGTCACATGATTACATTTTGGTGAAAGCAGCTAATGGACAGCTGTATTGAGAGCCTCTCTCCCATAATATTGCAATAACAGATCCTGTTTCAGGATTAACCCAGAAAAGCAAAATTGTTGTTTCTGCAAAATGCCCAGTGAACCTTTTGGGCAGAGATCTTATGCAACTATTTGGCATAGCAGTAGTTCCAACCATGCAGGGTATGGAAGCACAACGACAAATGAACACTTTTGCAGTGCAATCGGAGGGTAAAACATTTTATTGGTATAGCCAGGACTTGGTTACGACTGGTCCTGGGGCAATAACTGAAGAGTTAGTGAATGTGGCTATCAGTAAGTTCCCCCTCCCTTTGCATTGATGTACAACACCTGTTGCACTGTAATAAACCAGGACCTGACAAAGAATATGAGCAAAAATTGTTTAAAAACCATGCGAACAGATTAGTATTGCGTAATCTGTACTGGGACATGAAAGGGAACAGTGTAGTTAGCTGTTCATTGCCCCAGGAGTTCTTTGCACTTTATAAATCAAATTGATTACCGCATGTTAGTTTAACTAAAGACAAAGATGTGAAATGGGCAGACCTAGGAGAAAAAGTCACAAAATGGGAAAAGCAGACAGAATTAGAACTGTCAGAACAAGGAGTACATAGACAGAAATTAAATTGGAGCACACAGACACACCCAGCTGTACACTTGCAGTCAATTGAGGGCAGCTGAGAAACACTCTTACTAGAAGAGGAAGAAAAAGCCTTATTAGACATACCAAAGACCCTCTGGTCAATAGGGAAATCAGATGTAGGACTTATTCGTACAGCAGGACCAGTTACCATCACGCCAAAATCAGCCTTTAGACCACAGAAAAGGCAGTACCCCTTAAGAAAAGACGCAGAATCAGGTATTAAACCTATCATAGCAGCTTTACTTAAGGAAGGATTACTGGTGGAATCACCAGATTCACAATGTAACACACCCTTATTTCCAGTTAAGAAAGCAAACGGAGAATGGCATATGGTCCAGGATTTGCAAGCTGTAAATGACGCAGTAATATCAAGGGCACCTACAGTGCCAGATCCACATACCCTATTAAATGATTTGAAGCCTCAACACAAATATTTTCCTGTGGTAGATATTAGCAATGCGTTCTTTGCAATACCAATACATCCTGACAGCCAGTATTGGTTTGCATTTACATTTCAGGGGAAGCGGTATACATATACACGACTACCACAGGGATATTGTGAAAGTCCAATGATATTTTCACAAGAGATGGCAAGTAACTTGGCGGGGTTTACCCCACCGAAAGGTGGTCAGATTTTACTTTATGTTGATGATATCCTGCTGGCAGCCCCTACCCAGCAAGATTGTAAGGAAGACACTATAACATTATTGAAATTCTTAGCCGTTGAAGGACACAAAATAAGCAAAAACAAATTGCAGCTTTGGAGAAAACAAGTTAAATACCTTGGATATGTAGGGTAGGACATTAGATGAAGACAGGAAAATAGCAATCTTACAAGCACCAAAACCCACAACCAAGAAGGAAATGATGTCCTTTCTTGGTACGACTAATTTTTGTCGGAGCTGGATCCCAAATTATGCTTTGGAATCTGCACTGTTGAACAACCTGATCTTTCAGAAGCCTATGGCAGCACAAGATTTGATATAATGGACACCAGAAGCAGAATTAGTTTTCTGTAAACTGAAACAATTGATAGCATCCTCGTTAGTCTTAGGATTACCAAACTATCATAAACGTTTTTTCCAAACTGTAGCTTGTAAGCAAGGTTATATGATGTCAGTGTTGACATAACAGCATGGGGACAAGCAACGCCCCATTGCTTACTATTCATCGCAACTGGACCAAGTGGCGCGGTCTTTGCCCCACTGTGTACAAGCAGTAGTTGCTGCCGCAATGGCAGTGCAGGTTTCGGCCTCAGTAGTATTATCTACTGGTAAACCGATTAATCATGCACAGTTTATTTTAGATTTGTTAAAATCAGTTCAGTTACCTCAAAAAATAGCTATTTGTAAATGCATAGCTCATACCAAGCAGCAAGATAGGATTTCAAAAGGTAATGCTAGAGCTGACACAGCTGCAAAGCAAGCAGCCTCAGAAGCATTTCTTTTGAACGAGGAATTACAACCTTCTGAGATTTTAGACTTAGAAATGTTAAAAACAATGCAGACACTTACTACAAGAGCTGAGAAACAAAAGTGGGAAAGGCGAGGAGCACTCTTCAAGGAAGGACTGTACATCTCCAAAGAGGGAAAACCAATATTGCCATCTAATTTATTTGAGCCATGGGCAATGCCATGTCTTAACAGGGGGGATAGTACAGTTAGTCAACCAGGTATTCACTACATACAGATTTAAAAATTATGCTAAAACATCTTTTTGCAGTTTTCTGTTTCAGGTAAAGAGTCGAATCAACCGTTGGAAGCGACAGTAGTCCCAGAAAACTGAATCTGGGTAAAGACTACAAAATGTAAACATTGGAGTTCGCCAAAGTGGGAGGGAACATACCAGGTCCTCTTGTCGACACCCACGGCAGTCAAGATTGATGAAAAATCCTCTTGGATCCATTTGATACACTGTAAACTTTGCAAAAACTTTGAGCTAGATAAAAATCTTGCTGTTCCACAAAAAGACTAAACATGACAAAATCTAGAGCAAACAGGAATGCAGAACAACCCCAGAAGTATTGCATGGTTATCCTGTTGATTGTACTGATGACAATAATCTTTTTGCTGTGGCCTATCCTTTTTTCGGCCACATCAGCTGAACTGAATAAATGTGATGAGTCACCCATAGACTGGCACCCGAATTTTATCAGGCGATTACACGTGTGTATGCTGAGACTTTTAATGTTTCAAATTGCTGGATTCGTACAGCCATACCAACAGCATACGGGGGGTTATTAATGTCTGCGGTCCCCCTAGGGGTCAATGAGACCTGGGAAAACTTGGTTTATGAGACTGTACATTATAAATGTTATACCAAAGCAAACAAAATGGGTACAATTTGTAATTCAAATTATGACTCATTTCTTGAGTCCATGCAAAAGACTGTTAGGGATATACATCATAATCCTATTCTTTTTAAGCAACTGTCTATAATAGATAGGAAAATGTTTCATGTAGGGCAGCCATATCTCAGTAAAGTAACTACTAAGGTAGAGGATTGTTATTTTGTGTGTAATAAGAAAGCATATAAATGGTTACCTGACAATTGGTCCAGCAGTTGTTTTTGGGGGTACCTGGTTCCGGCCATGCGACACACTGCAGTTTTGCCTCAGGGAAATATTCAAAACACCTGAGATGTAGCCAAGAAACCTGTCAGAAAGCCTGAGAATCCAGTGGGATGAATCGTGATGGGCTGGAAGGACCATCATACCATGGGTACCAAGCTGACGCACATGGACTTGAGTGATACTGTCATATCGTGGGCAGGCATATTACGAGCATATGGAGCGGCAAAATCGATTTGGGAGCTGCAAAAACTGTCCAAACTTCGAAAAGTAATGATGCAACTTTTTCTGCTCTTGAATTGATAACTGATGAACTGAATGCTATGAGAACTGTAGTGCTCCAAAATCGTATGGCTCTCAACTTCACCCTAGCGGCGAGAGGTGGTGCGCTTTAATCAAAAAAGAATGTTGTGCATATATCCCTGATTACCAGCACAAGATTAACAACGACCTTGAGGTGATACAGCAAGTGTCAACTATGACTAAACCAGGCCCCAACCCACTGACGGACTTTTTCCAGAATCTGTTTGGGGGTGGGGTACCTTCATAATGAACATATTAATAGCTGTCTGTGTGGGAATACTCCTGTTGGGAGTGTGTGCATGTTGTGGCATACCCTGCATGAAAAAACTGATTAAAGAATTGATAGACATGTCAGTATCTGAAACCTTGTATCAAAACACTAAAGTTGATAAATTGCTGGAAAATGAAATGCTTTCAGAAGTTTAAACTATATGACTTACCTAACCACAAATCCCACGTGGAAGAGGTTGGGGGAAGAAATTAACTGTTTATGCTTTTAAAGAGAATAAAAGTGTTAATAGGGGGGAAATGTGAGAGAAATATGTATTCACATATATAGTAAAACATGTATTCATATATGTATTAGCATTATGCTTGCTGCATTAGAAGCCTAAAAGGGTTAAAGCATTTATTCTGCTACAGGCTTGAAAATAATTGCATGTACTTTCTGACTTTGCTTCTTGTCAGCTCAGTGAATGACCTTGTTCATACACTGAGAAACAGATGATTTTGCTAACGTTAGGAAAAGGAACAATACAGTATTCTGAAATGTTACTAGACTTAAGCAAATAACCTTGTTCATACTCCTCAAAGCAGGAAAGAATCACTAATTGCAACACTGAAATATGAGTGAATTGTTACAGACCGGCAGTTAGCGAGGCCACGTTGATATCTTAGGAAATTTTCACATGGGAAGTTTATACTTGCTATATCAGCAGAAAAACTTAGTAAACACCTGTCTTAGAACAATGCTAAGAGTTGTATTTTATTACGTCAGCTTAGAGGGCAATGGCTTACAAAACAGTATAATAATGAAGTATTTCCTGTATAATGTCAGACAAACATCTGAACTGCATTTTTGTCTCCTTGTACAAGAATAAAGGAACCTTAACTGAACCTTGGCTGCATTGATCTTTTATTTTTCCTTTGACAAACAGCAACGGAGAATGCAAGATCTCTGTTGCTTGTTACAACCTGTCTCACTATGCTAAATGAGTTTAACATAGCGAGACAGCTTTTAAAAAAGCAATGGAGCATCTCCATTGCTTTTTTTAAAGTTGTCTCGCTTTGTTAAACCCATTTAACATAGCGAGACACTTTAAAAAGCAACGGAAATCTTGCTTTCTCCGTTGCTTTTTTCAAAACTGTATCGCTATGTTAAATGGGTTTAACCTAGCGAGACAGCTTTAAAAAAAGCAACGGAGATTCTCCGTTGCTTTTTTTAAAGCTGTCTTGCTATGTTAAACTCGTTTATGTGAGACAGGCTGTAAAATGCAACGGAGATCTTAATTTCTCCGTTGCTTTTGCCCACAGCTCTGATGTACTGCGTAAATATACGCATGCGCAGTACATCAGAACTGCCGCAGAATACCTAGACAGCTGCGGAAGGGCAGCAAGGAGGCATTATACAATGCCATTATTTAAGAAAAGTAATTATTTTTTTTCTTAAATAATGTCATTGTATAATAGCAATAACCCACTTCAGGGTGTGGGTAATGCTGGATTTACCCACAGTTGGCTTTGTTTGGCCACTCGGGCTTCGCCCTTGTGACCAAACCACACCAACCATGGGTAAATACAGCATTACCCACACCCGGGCGTGGGTTATTGTTATAATATTTTACATACAATAGTATCTACCTTCAGCTATGTATTCACAATACTATCCTGCAGCTGAATCATGTTGTTTTTGTTAGCCTACAGTTATACATATCTCTTTAGTATTATTTATGTTAGCCAAATCTTTTCATCTCTGCTATATTATATTATTCTTTTGCAGCTTTTCTCTCCCAGCCTCCTCTGAAAATGGGCTATCAGCCCAGTTGGAAACTCCTGGTAAACCAATGTATAATAAATAAAACCATAAAGAAATAAACTTACCACCACAGAGAGAGAAGAGTGGATTTGACAAAGCCTGGACTTTACAGGTGTGTCTTGAATTTCACAGCTAGTTAGAGTACTGAAGATTATGGACATGCCTGTATGCACATATCTGTTATCTATTAGTGTACAATAGTTTGAGCAGTATGAGCATGTGTGTGCAGTACTGAGCAATGTACCATATAAAGCCACATTTAACAGCTAGTCAGTAGTGGTTTCTACATGGTAGTAATGCAACATATTGTGAAACAATAGCAATGCACTCACATACTCTTCCTGAAAAATATAAGCAGCAATATAACAGTTATATACTATTATGACAGGCTTTGTCATGCTATTATAATGTAGTGATATGAGTAGGGAACTGGAAAAATAGCATTCACAGTTGTAGTTAATATGCTACCCAAATACCTATAAATGCTCATTGCATGACAGTTGCATATCTGAACCCCTGCTGGACCCGTCCATGTACACAGCTATGTATATTACTGCTTTTGGTTTCCAGTCAACTCTAGTACACTGGTAGAGCCAGACATGGAGGGACGAGCGAACGGGCATGGCTTGCTCACCTCTCCCAGATGAAGAGTGGTATTTGTATGCATTCTGAGGCACCACAGGTTGGATAGTCTACTTCATGGAGACACGAGATACCGTTGTTTATGTTGCAGGGGGGGCAGGGATGCTTCAAGGAAATGCCCCTTGCTGACATGCGGGGATGTCCTTCACCTTCAACCCATTGCATGCCCCCTCTTTTCATACCTCACTGAATGCAGGCATTGTTAGGCACAGGGAAAAACAGAAAAAAAATCTCAAGCCACCACCTGATGGCTGCCTGAATGATGACCGCTCTCGATCAGCTCTCACAGGGGGAAGGGAACAAATGGGCTGATAGATCAAGAGAGAAGGTTTGGTGGTCAGTAGGCAGTGGGATCAAAAAGTTGCAAAAGTAAAAAAAAAAATTATATGAGCTGATGATTGTCCCTTCCTATCTTTAGACGTCTATGAAGGACATATTTACATTATCGCTTACTTTACAGGGAATTTTCAATTTTGGGGCAACAGGTTAAAGTTCCAAATGCTAACATAATCCCAGAGAGTGCTTTTGCTTAACACTGGTAAAAGCTGTTCATACAATGGCCATACTCATAGTTTCTTTAAGTATATAACCATCCATAGATGTGCATCTGTCCCCTCATACAACCTATGAAACTATGGAGCTATTATAATTAAAAGTAAAAAAACTCTGGAAAATGCTTAGATTTAGTTCATTGCTGGTTCTACTTGTAGTTATACAGTAAAAGGAAAAGTCAGTGCTTTAAAATGTTTTTTGTCTGAAGTTGTTTTTTTCTAAATCTCTAAATATACTTTCATTCCTACTTCCTACCTTTGGGAAAACAAAACACAGAAACTGCTTGCATAGCTAAGTTAAAACAACAAGCTTAAAAAAATACTTATCACCTACTGACTACCTCATGCAAAGAGGGAGGAATGGGGGATCTAAAACTGAGAAGCTTTCTCATGTTTTATCAAATAATCAATCTGTACATACTTCTGAAAGTTAACCAGCATAGAAGTATGCATTTTAAGCAACATTCCCCACTTGGCAATAATCTAGGATGCTTACTTGCTTCCCCCAAAATTATAGAGAAGAGCTCACTCTTCATTTCCCAAACAGTTCCCAGAATCTGGGGTTCAGAGTTCAGATGCCCTTTTATAGATGATTTGTGAAAAAAACTGTTAAATGGACATTTGGAAAGTGAAAGGAACATTAACTCTGCCTGATGTTCAGCAAGTAGTGTGCAACAAAACTATGTTAGCTATAGTCTGTATCTAAACGAATAACTGCTAGTTATAATAACATCATTTATGGAAGTGCTTACAGATAAGACATTGTAACACATTCACTAATTAAAAACCTTATCTCAGAGGTGAAACATGCAGTCCTAGTTTTCATGTAGTAATGCCTGTTTCTACTCCTCTGTCATTCTGAAATCCTCCCACTGCTATTGAATTGCTTCCTCCCCTTCTACTGCTACTGAATTACCCCCCCCCCAATGTGGTAGCTACACATATCCTCAGAGTCAAAGGCATTCAGATAAGTATGGTCAGCTCAGTCAGTAGTATCATACTGTTTATCAGATTGTTGTACTTTGTAGTTTGTATATGACTCTCAAACCATGAGAACAGGCTCTATGTAGACATATGACAAGGTGCTAAACCCCCATCACAGCTTGCTTATGGGCTGCTTAGAGGCTACACATGAAGTGCAAAGTGTGAGGGTTGTTTGTGTTCAACAGTCTGTGGGAAACACACATGTTAGGTTTGTCCCTTTGCGTACACTATTCAACTCCATATCATCTAACACCCTGTATCAGAAGAGTGAGGTTGGGAAATAAGAGTTCCAGCACTGCAGAAAAAAAATGAATTAAACATAAAACATGGAATCATGAAGCACTGTTGTAGAGCTTTCAAACATTTTATATGGGGGGCTTCACCCTACTGACTCCCAAGGTGGAGTGCTGTACCCCTATACATCTGCTACATATACCTACGAGCATTTGCAATACTATACTTCAGAGTCAGGGAAATGTTTTGAGATAACTTCACCTCAGACTCAATCTTTACCTCCCTCATTTATGTATGCATTTCCCACGACCACACTTGCAGTCACTGAATTTTCAAATGGCAGACATCATGTACTTCCTCTCTTCTGATTTAGTTATATTGATTCAAGCTACATAGAAATCTCTTGCATTGTTTCTCAGCCATCTGCTCTTCACTAAGATGTTTTGAAAGAACATGTTTAGCAGACATAACTCCCTCCATCTACCTTTATGGCATCTCAGAACAAAAATCTCCTCAAACCATTGCAACACTATACACAGTTTCATTATTACAGAGGTCAGTTAAACTTTTGTGTATCCATTCCCTCTAAATGCTATAGTTCTGAGCTGATGTCTTAGGCTTCACCATGCTATTTCTACCTGATATAGATGCAATTAATGTTATTTAGTATTTCCTTCATTCTCCGCTACACTACATTTAACTGTTGCTCTGATGTAATGAGTTCTTATATTTGTATTTCTAAGTGTTTTGGTTTAATTAATTTATCACATTTTTTCATCTTGAAGTTACAAAAACTGCATGCTGAAAGTCAATGCATCAGTATGACCACTTTACTGATGTCTTTTGTTTCCATTTCCATCACCTTTTTTCTCTGATATGTTACTTTTGCACATTTTACAAGAATACTGACATAGGGTGAAGCGAGATTTAAAAATATAAAATACTATGATCTTTTATGACTCAGTTATCGGGAAGGATAATAGGATTGGTCAATAAATAAAATATCTCAGACTAAGTTTGCCATCTGCTAATATTTTGGTATTCTTATGCCTTTTAGAATACACAGTTTTCTTTACACTTTAAACTAAGATCATTTGCTTTTTTCTGTGCTGCAGAAGATTTATGTAATTTACTAGACATACTGTTAATAAGGTGGGCATGTCTGTGCTTTTAATAAGCCATATAGTTTCTTTTATGTATATTATGACAATAAGTCACAACACAGTGTCCACTGACCCACTGCATGAAAGGTGACAGATAATGACATCTGCATTTATAACTGTTCATACGTTTGGGCACAAACTATGATATAAATATTTATGAACTGCATTCAAACTTAATTAATCTTTAAGGAATGCATTGGGTGGCACTGAATGTTGTATTTTGACATATCAGCATATGCTCACATTGCTTATAGTGTTTTAAAAGTTACTCCCTTGAATGCAGATTACAGGTTGATCTTGTTTGATATTTATTTATACATTAAGGTGCACAAGGCCAAATTGCAGCCCATCACTATGAAATCACATCTCCAAAGAAAGATAGATAAATGCCCAATTTATCATCATAGTAAGGAACGTTTTAAAAGATTTGCTGCATCATAGTTGAATGCATTTCCCAAATAATTGAAACTTGTCTGTGGTACCCAAGGCTAATTATTTGTCTGAATAGCAGCTATTTGTCTTTTAAGTAACACAGTCATCTCCACTTAACAGTTTATCTGAAACTTGTTCCGCCATATAGTTTATACTCTCACAGTCCACTTAAGCAGCTCTTACAGAATGTAACAGATAATAATTGCCCTTCAGTCCTTGGTGCATTCAAGCAGAGTTTATTGGCTGTAACCACTAGAAGTAGTATTTGCCTAGTCGCTGTTTCCATGCATTGTACCAGTTCTTCAGTAGTCAGTAAACATCTGTTTCACTCCGAAGACATGGATGATGAAACTTTGCATAACTTATTCTTTGCCTGTAAGCAGATGATATGCTTGTAAAACATGAACAATAACCTATAACTCTCACATAGCATGCCTTATATATCATATTACTTATCTTACTATGTGAATTTGCTAGACATAATAAAAATCACTTGTGAATACTTAAAACCATTCACTATAGTCTACACAGTTTTTATTTTAGGACAGTATATTTCTTCCCAGTAGTGTCTAGTAAAAGCAGATTTTGCACAGAGACAGACAGACAGGTAAACAGGCAGGCACATATATACTTACAAAAAAAAAAAAAAATATATATATATATAGACAGATCTATATACTTGTGTGTGGGGGTGTATGTGTGTGTTTGCATGTCTTTATTTTACTGTGTAACAAAAATAAGTAAAATAATGCTGTCACCTTGTGTGTCTAGCCTAAAGCCAAAAAAGTGCTAAAGTTTCTCTTTCTGGTTATTTGTATTTGAGTGTCTTATTTTCAACTGTAATCATACCACATAGATAATAGATTCTTTATACTTTTATAAATATAATTCTTCACTATTTATGTGAAATGCGTATGAATCTCAGCATCCCAACTAATGACCATAACCAATATATTTCTTAGTAATGAAACAGTAAACGTACATGAGTACCAGTAGTGAGAACATATGAAAGTTAGTCAAACTGTCCTATTAACCCACAAAACACTTATCCATCAGCTGACCAAACAACTAAAACTGACAAATGATGTATAGCAACCATGACGGAAAGAAGACAGATAAGGCAACACTGCAGTGTACTCACACATGTTGGATACACTAGGATTAAATGACAACTCTTGGGCTATAATTAGAGCGTTATTAGTTAGCTATTAATAAAAGTCTGAAAGCCCTTAGTGTCTGAAATCCCCAATGGAATGTTCACTGAGAGGTATGGACATATTACTCAAGATAAATAAATGAAGTGCAGTAATGGTTCCTTTATATAATAAGGGTTGTTCAAATTATCCAGACTGTCTAATAATCTCTATTTATATAAAAAGAGAGACAGTAGGCTTAACTATCTCCACATTCTGGCATGGTAGTGGGTTACAAACAAATAAATATTCTGACATCAGGAGAGTAAATATTTCATGGCTTGTTAGAGATTGTATAACTATCGGAAAGTGTAGATATTTAAACTTCTATTTCAGCATTTTTAGAAAGTTTTGGAATGCTCTGTCTAGCTGTCTTTCTGTGCTAGGTGACAAAATGATGTAGCATTTAGCATAGTGCAGAATAACAGTTCTTGGAACACAAGTTTCAATCCTTACATAGTTTGGATATCTATGTACTAAGTAGACTTTCTGTGTGTCCATGTGTGTTTTTGCTGGGCGTTTTGCTGTTAATCATTTAGTGTTGAAATAAACTGAAATTATGCATCAACTTATCTCTGTCATTTTTTTTCGAATTTGCACTAGTTTCTAGTGCCAGTGTTGTTGAACTTTGATAATATGGTGTATCCACAGAAACAATTTTGAAGTACACACAAATGTGTTTTAAAATTGTGATTTGATTTTTGTCTTACATATCAAAAAATCTCTGCTACATGAACTGGATTTCCTTGTAGGTGTGTGTGTGTGTGTGTGTGTGTGTGTGTGTGTGTGTGTGTGTGTGTGTGTGTGTGTGTGTGTGTGTGTGTGTGTTTTACTGTTTATTTGTGTGTTGGAAAGTGACTGAGGAAGGGTGTCTGTGCTAACCTGCCTCCATTATTAACTACCAAATAAAAGGACTGATCTGCAGTTGTGGCAATTAACTTTGATTGAGAGACATGCAAGTTAGCTGATAATGAAGTCTTTCCTCATTGTAGCTAATGCATCCCTGAAATGGAAATTTCTCCATCATGCAAACAGGGCCTTTTTACAACACCCGTTAATGTGTGTACTAGGGATCTTTATGAATCCTCAGGTTTGTCCTGGGCATAATTTTAAATCATTAAATTATAATAGTTCCCTTCAGCCAGATTCATTAATACCTACACTAAGTGTACATAATCTGTATTCAAGATCAACCCTACCAGATATTTGTGCTTTCTAGTCACTCAGGAAGAGTACCATAAGTGTACATGTAGTCTACACTTTGAGGTAACCTTTACAAATCCTACTTGATATTTAAGGCTGCAAAAAATCAGAAAGTAACTAAAATTAGGAGGGAGAAGGAATGTTTTAAAGCTTGTGTTGTCTGTTCATTATGAATGGTGTACACTTAGTGTACACTTAATGTAGGTGTAAATGAAGCCCATGGATACTCTTTCAATGGTTCCACTTGTTTTTGCTCACATTCATTACTTTTGTTTTTTGTCAACCTCAAGCTTTTTTTCTCAGTAACAATGGGCAGGATTCACAAAGCCTCCGTGTAAGAGATACATGGCTTACACGGAGGCTGCAGTTAAATGGTGTGACGTCAGCATGTCATGCATATGCATGAGGGCATGCTGAATCACACCGAAGGCTAACACGGTCCGTGGAAGACAGAAGGGGGCGTGTCCATAGGCCGAGCCCTGCAAGCGGACATGCCCCCAGAAGAGTAAAATTGCCCAAAGTAAACACCCACGACAGAGGCCATGGAAATGTGAATAAACACAACACAACACATGCCCCCACAGACTATGAACATAAAAAATATAAATTAACATCTTATATATTTTTTTTAAATCGTAAAGATGTTCTCCCATGAGTGTGCTCGTTTGCGCGGGCATGCCCGTAGCTTAGCCACAGTTAGCAGTCAGTGGAAAAGCATATAAGAACTACATATGTAAAGTAAGCAAAGAAGCAATAGTGTACCGGTAGCGATGTCGGCTGAAGAGCAGGCATTCATAGTTCGAGCCCCCACCACACCAATTTTTATTTTTAGTAAAATAAGCACGAAACAAGTCCCTGACAAACATGTACACATATAAAATCATAGTTCATGTAAAATGTAATGAAATAGTCCATTTATTTTGAAGAAATGTGAGATAACAAAATAATAAAAAATGCCAGATGTGCCTATAGCTGAGCTACAGTTTAACAAGGTGAGTGCATCTGCTTGTAGGTGAGCAGTGGTTTAACATGTGCAAAATGAGTGCCCAAAGGTGAGCAGTGGTTCAACAGGTGCAAAATAAGTGCCCAAAGGTGAGCAGTGGTTCAACAGGTGCAAAATGAGTGCCCGTAGGTGAGCAGTGGTTTAACACGCAGAAACTGTGTGCCCCTAGCTGATCTGAGCGTAATATGCATGCTGATAGCCAAATGAGGCATAAACCAGCGTACCCCATTGGCGCGGAGCCGCGCACTGCGCCAACAAGCTAACCGATGGGCAACGTTGAGCAAGCCGTATCAAAACTGCCTTTACACAGACACACCCCTCAGCCTGTCTAGACAGTCATAAAAAATAAAAAGTAGTGGCTAGGTTCAAACCCAGGATACTATGCACCATAGTCAAGGTACTGAACCACTAAGCCATGACAGCAGTACCTATAAATGCAGTAATAGCAAATATAGAGGAATGAATACAAAGTGGAGCATGACAAAGCAGGTTTTGTGAAGTTGATACAATTCCAAAATGGCCAATCACAGATATGTGTGGGAAAAACTGCATATATAAGCCCCATAGGTGGGAATACACAGCATAAATGATTGTAGAACTGACTTGCAGCCAGAATGACAGGAGTAGGTGAGGGTAGTTGCTTTCGAGCACAGAGGTGGAGTGTTGAGGAGTCCAGATACATGGTCTGGCTCCTAGTCCACAATCATGAGGCCCAACTCATGCAGGGCCAGGTCCTGTGGGGAGCATATAGGGCTGAGGCATGGGACCGGTTGGCTCATGATCTCACCAGTGCCACAGGGATTCCAAGGACTGGTGAGCAGGTCCGTCACCACCATGCGGACCTGAAGAGACGCAAGCAGGACCAATTGAACCTTTGGATCCAGGAGGCCCAGCAAATGCCCAACGCCCCACTACTGAGTAAGTTACATGTAATTATGTATGTAAGAAATTAAACTAGCTGATATTATGGAGATGTGTATTCCAATATTACTTCATTTATATTACAGCTGCAGGTGTCCGTTCTGCGAACCGCAGAGCCTATGGTGATAGGCTGGTGCGGTTGTGCCACCAGGCAGGTCAGTAATCCTCTCCCAGTAACTGTAAAGAAATATAAAAGTATAACAGTTAGCAAAAGAGTGCAGTGTAGTCACTAAGTAATAGAATGTGCAAGTAACAAGTGTAAGAGTGTTTGCAAGTATTGCTTGATTACAAAAGTGTGTTGCAGTCTGTAATCCAAACAGAAAAATTAAAATGTCTGAAATAAAGTCTGAAATAAAGATGCCCCACCTGTAATATAATAGTACACAACCTGCAGCAGGCTGAAAAGTACAGCTGCAGAAGATGAGCAAATCACATGTGTGAAATATACCCCTGTTGAAATACTGAAACATGACAGAAGTGAGACTGCTGGAAAGGATTGTAATAACTACAGGTAAAACATGTCAATAAAGCCTAGAAGTAAGTACCATCCTGAATAGTAAAATGGAAACAAGTGAGAGAGTGTGAGAAAGTGTTATGAATCCACCAATAAAGTAGTAATAACCCCTGAATAAAGTATACTGCAGTCAGTACAGAATGAAATGCATGTGAGAAGCAAAACCAAACATCGAAATCTGTTCAAAGTGTTGCTGCAGCTGGAATGTGTATGCCAAAATCTGAATATGCTGCCCTCAGTCTGCAATATGCAGATAGTATGATTGTCTGACATACCAAACATCCACAGTTGTCTATAGCTATATAAAGCAAATGTAGCAGGATGATGTAGCTGAACAAAGCCAGATATGAATGTGTATGAAGAACAATAAAATGTATATTGATGTAGCAGTAACAGTCCTATCACCAAACTGAAGTAGTTATCATATAGGAAACTGTAGTTAGAACAGTAGTGTGTATATATGTGCAGCTAATAGAAATGTACAGCATATGTATTGGTATTTGAAGGTGTTAATATTATTTTCTTCACCCCACCCTATAACCACATATAACCCATTCCACGTAAAAATGGTATGTGCAATCACAATTAACACCCCTGGACATTTGTCCTGTTGGGTCATAAATATTTGCATGTCCGTTGATGCATCTGCCCTGTTCATACATCCAAACCTGATGGCCTGTTGACATCAATCAACCCTGCATGTTGTTGGACTGTGTATTGCTGTTCAAATTATGCATGTGTTATGCTCGCTGTTCAATGGTGTGAATATCTGGGTGTATGATTAATGGGAATACTAATGCATGCTGTTACAACTAATTGTGAATGGTATTATATGTTACTAACCCAAACTGTCATGACATAATGTAAAACATAGGATGACAGGGAAGGCGGGTTCCAGCGAACCCACCTCTCCCACCTCAGCTGGTGAGTGCACCTGGCACTAGTGCCCAGTCTGGAGCCTCCTCCAGTGGCCCTGTGCCACCTGCGGGTGGAAGCACTGCAGGGGATGGGGCTCATCCCCCCTCTGCAAGTGTGGCCGGAGGAGAACCACCACTCACTCTCCGTAGCGTCCGGACTGTGGTGCGTAGAGAGATCCAGGACTCTGTTCTTGGGCCCCTACGCCAGCTTGAGGCACAGGTGGCACAACTTACGGGCATGCCTGTTGCCTGGCCTACACAGCCCCCAGCACAGCCCCGTCCTGGGCAGTGAAGGAACAGTGGCAACTGCCCATGGGTGGGGATATCAGTTCCACTGTTGCCATCTGTGGGCTCATGGGCCCTGGATATCCAAACCTCTGTCCCCGTCAATTGTGTAACCCCCCACACATGTCATACACCGCCCCTGTATGCGTCTTGTTTGTCTTGTCTGTTGAACTACCCAACCTACCTCCCCAGCTATACTGACTTCCTTCACCTGACATACCACTCTCACCTGAAAAAAAAATTACGCCCCATACATAGCTGCCCATTCTGCACACATGTCTGCTGGACATGGAAACTATCAATTACAATTGGCTGTACAACAAGTATTATTGTTGTCCTGACACCTCTCTCAGGGGTGGAAGGTTTCAAATGTCACACCAAATTAGATACATATGCACAGCTGTTGCTGATGAAGAAATCGGCAGCTATGGGCCTTACCCACATGCCTCCTGCAAATCCCAAGCTTGTTTCCCTACTGTCTTACCCTCTTTGTGACCCCTTTTTCACCACTTTCCTGTCTCCCCATTTTCATTTCTTTCAAAGAAAATAGCGCGGGTGTGCGCCAGAGTAAGCACTGTTAAGCGGTTGTATGCGGGTGTGTGCGGAGCTAAACGCCAGTGCGCATGCGGGAGCTCCGCACAAACCAGCGCTAACCCGGTTGCAACTTCTTAAAAGTGCCTTAGTCACTCTGATTGACAGGTCCTGTAGTCAGTTCAAAAGCAAAATAAAATCCCACTATCAGTCCCGAACCCAGGAAACAGTAGTCTGCATAACCTACCACTAAGCCATGACACTTACACAAGAACATTGTGCTAAAATAAATATGTCATGTAATAGTAGGAATGAATGTAAAGGGAATATAGGATGTGTAGTACACAAAGCCTGTCATTTAGAATTACTGTCAAAACTAGTGGATTTCCATAATAGTAGTGTGTGAACAGAAACAGCCATGCTATTTGGTAGCTAGTAGGTAATAATGTCAGTTAATGTACATATATAAATGTATGTATATTTACACACACATATATATATATATATATATATATATATATATATATATATATATATATATATATATATATATATGGTTCTAGGTCATAAGGTCGACAGCCACTTTCACCGACAACAGAAACATCGACACCACATTATCGACAAACCATAAACACGACACCTCACATGCCCGACAAACAAGTAACCGACGGTCCACAAACACGAAACCCCATACACTGCACACACCACAATAACAACAATCAACTAACAAAACACATCCCCTTATCCAAAACCACACACAGAACACAAGCACACCAAAATCCTCACAAACCCACACTAAACCTCACACACACAACTATGTCCAACCCTAACCCAAACCCTTACCCTAAGGTCCGTCACTATCGCACACTCGGCTAACCCCCGCCCTAACCTTAACTCACTTAGTCCACCCCTAAGCCAAAAATACCACTAGACACTTACCTAACCCGCGCCCTAACCCTAACTCACTTAACCCGCTAACCCAAAAATACCACTACCGACACTTACCTAACCGCCTAACCCTAACTCACTTAACCCACCCCTATCCCCACAGACTGTCACTATCCACACTTACCTTACTCACACCTTAACGTCCGTCACCACCGCATACTCACACAGCCTTCTTTCCAACTCACTATCCCTGACGTCGGCATGTTCATCCGTAGCATCGGTCTTCCGAGTGTCGATCATCTGGCGCCCGCTAATCCGTTGTCGGTTATATCGGCTGTCGATCTTCTAACCTAGACCCATATATATATATATATATATATATATATATATATATATATATATATATATAGTTGTAGGTGTCATTGTGCATACACACTAACTACAGGGAACAGGAGAGAGGAATGGAGAAATGTGAATCTATAACACATCCTGAATCATGAGAGAGATACTAACCTTTACACTCACAGAACAGTGTCCACAGCATACCAGCATGGTCCCCGCCCTTACAATCTGAATGGGCAATGCCTATCTCACATACCCTTTTATAGCACTGTCCTGAAATCACAGTGAGAACTGCAATCAGTACACAACTGGCTGTATGCAATTAGCAAATGCTGGCTTACAATTGGTGCAGAGGCCATCACATGGACCTATACAGATACCTACAAAAGCATCCTGTACTAACACACCATACATGCAATACGTTCATTGCACTGTCTGGAAGCAGACAGAGGGAGAGAGACAGACAGAGACAGAGAGTGAGAGAAAAAAAAAAAAACACACGCTACACACTGAGTCTAAGCTGTCAGCAGTGACAGTAGCAAGCCGTGCCAGCAGCAGCAGGAAGCAGAAGTAGTGGTAACGCAACCAGCTGCGACAAACACAGGTAATGTAAAGTAGCAGGTTAATAGTCTGCATACTGTGAACCCACCAAATGTGTCATAGGTCTGTATCTATAGGTATGTCCATGTGATATGTTGTGTCTACGTAGTTCCACCGAAAGGGGATGACTATACATTACATGTCAGTCAGTGTTAGGCCATGATCCTGGCAGCAGTTGTCTGTGCGTTGCCCTCATCAATGGCTGTAGTGACTGTTTTGAAAGGTCAACCAGGTTCAAAAGGCAGGATCAGCCCATCACAAAGGCAAACTGGCCAGGAACAAGTGTCTGCAGGTACCCAATATTGCTGTATATGCATCCCATACTGAATAATTCCATAGCTTAGCAGACCAGGCTGGTTATGCTTATGATGCGGTAGTTCCCAGGGTCAGTAGAGGTGCCTCCTTAGTGGTGTGGGACCACTGTAGCTGTATGCCAGTGTTCAGGTACATATCCTTAGTACAGGCAAGGTTAAATATCAGTCTTATATGCGGTTGTATGTCCTCTTGGAGTGCACGTAGCACACATCCAGGGATACCATCAGGTCACAGTGATGCTGTGTGTTCTGCTATGCTGAGGGCGGCCCTCACCTGGGCATGTGAGATGATAGGGAGGTTACATTCAGCTGTGATAAGTATTTCTACTTGTGGGGGAGAAGGAGGGGGAATACGTGCACCGAACCTGTCTGCAAGAATGTTGCCAATATCTGTGTGTTCGGTGAATGTTAAGTAGGTGTGTATTAACTCAGAGCATATCTGAGGTGTTTGGTCCATATGTGTAACATAACTGAAGAAGGCCTTGTGGTCATCTATAGTGTTTGTGGCCGTTTCCCTCCCAGAGTAGGCCGTGGCCGTTGTTATGAGAGACCGTAGCGTATTACCAGTGCTGACCACAGATGCCTTCCCTTAATGTGAATCTGCTCTGTCCTGCAGTAGCCTCCTGCTATTGTTATACAATCTGCCTCTGGCTGGGGTCCACCGGACAGGATGCCTAACCTTTGTGCATAGGGTCTGGGTTAGAAATGTGTGTGCAAGTTCCATGCAATCTGTGAGATGTCCATGGTAAGCATTCGCAAAGGGGTCAGCAGTGTGGGTTGTGGCTTCCACTGGCCCAGTGGGCTGCATGGATACCATCTCAGTCCTAACAAGTGAATAACTGTCTAATCACATACATATCAAAGTAGTCTACTGTGCTGTTGGTGGTGGTGGGATATGTATATCCAGGCCGAGTACCTTGTGTCCACATCACACTAGTGGATGGCGTTCCACATACAGTACCTTGGTATGAACCCCCAGAGTGAGGTTGTGCATTGGACCTGTCGCAGTGTGCTGACCGATGGGGCATGCTACTATGTTGTATGGAATGTGGCAGGTATTGTCGCACAGGTGTTGGCTGAGCACTGATATCTGGCCATGTACTTGTGTATCCACCACGAGACACACACATGCAACATATGGGAGTAGTAGTATATCACTACACTTGAGTATCATGTATAGTATGTGTGCCATATATTGCTGACATAGTCTGCTGATATCCTGTTTGTGTTCTCTTCCAGGGAGATGGCGCGTCAGCATAATCCCGCCTACTCTGCAGTGGAAGATGAGGAGATACACCAGAACCTGGTGCGGGATTATGACATACTGTTTTCCCACACCAGCCAGAATCAGCAGGAGAGGGCCGCACTGTGGCAAGACCTTGTCCATAGGGTAAATGACATTGGCACGCATAATAGGACATATGAGCAGGTACGACATCACTGCAGTGATTTAATCAGAAATGTCCATCAGCGTGCGTCGGATATCCACAGGCAACAGGTTGCCACAGGAGGTGGGGTGGCCACACATCCCCCCCTCACCAGACTGGAGGGGCTACTCCTAAGTGTTGTGGCTCCAGCCCCGGAACAGCAACAGCAATACACCTGCATCATGATGGAGGCTGGATCCTCACAGCAGCATGTCATGGAGCATGCAGGTAATATGCCATATGTACACTTGACTGTTCTGTACACTGTTAGTTTATGCATGTGTAAGGTGTGTCCGTGGTATGTAGCTGTCAATACAGTATGTAATTGTGCATGTGTGATATTGGCAATATCAGCAGCTGACGTGTGAAAGGCAACGGGTGTACTACTGCACTGTATCATATGCAGTATCAATGGCACAGTTGTGCCCACTGACATTAATCTCCTCATTTCTGCAGGTCCCTCTGGTGTAACAGCAAGGCAGGCCATCCATGCTGGTGAGTGTGTTTACCAATACCTGTAATAGCCCTGATAGTGCTAGTAATACTATTGTAACTCAGTAGTGCTCTGTGTGTATACTGTGGGGTGTGCATGTGTGCATTTGTGCAGGTGTGCCTGTGTCCATGTGTGCATGTGTGCATGTGTGCATGTGTGCATGTGTGCCTGTGTCCATGTTTGCCTGTGTGCATGTGTGCATGTGTGCCTGTGTCCACGTGTGCATGTGTGCATGTGTCCACGTGTGCATGTGTGCATGTGTCCACGTGTGCATGTGTGCATGTGTCCACGTGTCCACGTGTGCATGTGTGCATGTGTCCACGTGTGCATGTGTGCATGTGTGCCTGTGTCCATGTGTGCATGTGTGCATGTCTCCACGTGTGCAGGTGTTCATGTGTGCATAATTGCATCACTGGTAACATTGTGTGGACACTGTAAACTGTGTTTCCTGTCTTCCTCCCACAGGTTCTGGTGCTGCTCTGGTGTCCTGCAGCAGGGAACCTGAATCTGGTGCCACAGCTACTGGTAATGATGATATCTGTGTAATGGTACAGGAAGGTGTGTCAGGGTCCACCACTGGTCAGCCAATTGACAGTACACAGCTGTCAACCCCATCATTGCGCACAGTCATCCTGCTAGTACATCCTTTGTCACCATTGTCCCTAGGTGATGGACAGGATACAGTGGGCATTGACCAGGGTAATGTGGTATCTGTGGCACATGCTTCCCCACACAGCAGCCATGGGCAGGGTCCTGCGATGGTACCACACAGACAGTTTCCCATGGGTTCTCGTGGGAGCACCCGTGGGCATACTGCCTCTGGCAGACGTGCCCAAAGAGGTCTGTCAACCTCAGCTATGTTTCGGGCTGTCATGCAGGCACAGTCGCGTATGGAAAGGTACACCAGACAGGGTCTGAGGGAGCTGAGAGCATGTCACACAGCCATGACTGACAGTATGCGTGACATCGCGGATGCTGTCCGTAATTATAGACAGACATTGTGGGGACATATTACAGCAGTTCCACAACCAAATGTCCATGAGCCAGGGCAATGGTGGGCGGTTGTGGCATCGATGTGGCTGTATGCCAGCAACAGCAGCAGCTGGCAGTCGGCGCGGATGACAACAGGCCCGCGCACGCCCCCATAGTGCCAGCAGCAGCCGCAGCAATGCTGGGTCTGTGCTGTCATTGGAACGCCCCAGGAGACCACGTGCATGTGGCTCTGGACAGTCCCAACAGGGACCTCTGTCCAGTCAACACACTCCCACTTCTGATGACAGTACCCAGTCTGGCTTAGTACCGGATACGGTCCGTAGCACCCCTGCCAGGCACAGGTACCGTGTCTGTGCCCACAGACACTGATCTGTATGACCTGCCAGGTGCAGTCTGTGGCTGTCCACAAACCCCTGCATATGGCAGCCATGAGGTGGAACTGTGTGCGTGCATACACACATGCGAAATTTTAACACCTAGGGCTACCACATACATGCACACACATCACCAACAGTGCCCCACCCTGTACTGCTGTCCCTCACCAACACACATACACACACATGTCAATTGGTGGTATCAGTGGCAGACTCAGGCATACCTAATTCACACCCTGTGCATATGATGAAACTGTGCCACCTCCTGCAATCTCCAACATCAGTGCAGGAACAGGTAAACACATTGCTGATGCACAGGGTGACTACATAGAAGTGTATTAGTAGTATCATGTTGGTAACAGTACAGTGTGCTGATATGACTGTATGTATATCCCAGCATGCCTGATGCAGTAACCGTATGACTGTCCTGAATTGTTATCTGCACCCATAGTATGTACCAAAGTGTAACAGCTGCACATAATTGCATGCCGGTGGTAAGGATGTCAACAGATAGCCACATACATGGGTAGCACAGGGGGGAAGCTAATGCAAGTAGTGATATGCAATGATGGACATGTACAGTAATGGTGGCAAGTTGCCCACAACGAGTATGCAATGTGGATGTTTGCGCATGTTGATATGTGTGCAGTACCAATGTAATCCAAATCACAATTAACTATGACATAATATCAGTTCTACCATGGGCATCTGCGCTGTGCATTCCTGGGTACCTGTTGATAGTGCCTACATATTTGCACTGTTACCTACTGTTAGTGTTACCCCTTCTTTGTTGTACAATGGACTACTTCCAGCACTGCTTACTGTAGCTTTGTTTGCATGCATGTTCACTTGGGGTTCCCTGGAACACTGCTTCCACCTGCAATGCATAGTTACAGTGCTTCTGTGGACTCCTAGTGACATCTGCATAGCGTATGATACGTATGTCAAGTTTACACATGACAGAACGTCACTGTCTGTCCTGTTCGCATGTATGGTGCCTGTGACACATTGCACATGTCTTACCTGGCATTTACCCACATGTGCAGCCATATATGCCAGTGCTATGAAACAGTAGCAGTACACCCACACATACACACCTTCAGTATGTTGTTCCCAATTGGCCCTATGTGTTGGTACTCACCGTGGCAATCACACTACTAGGGTAGCATGTGCAAAGGTAACCTGTGAATCACCTCTATGGTCCAGTTGTGGTTTATGTGAGTTATGTGGCAATGTCACAGCTGCCACATGTATGCAGTCAACCATCACCCTTGGCCAGGAACGTCCAACACATGTGTGGGATGCCACCACATAGCCAATCTGGGGACTGAGCACTCTGAACCCAGTAATGCCATACCCTGTCAGGTGGCATGTCATACTACAGTAACTACAATACCAGTCAGACATAGACACACACTGACAGCAAGCTGAACACACTGGGGCATACGTGGGGACTCAGAATAGCATCCTGCCTGAGCATCACACACCTTTGCAGCTGGCACACAGGCATATGTTACGTCGGAACAGAGCACATGCCACACATAGCACACACATCCCATGTGCCACACGCTCACAGCCTGTAGGGCTACACAACACACCTGCTACAGATGTGTAAGGTACCTCTCTTGGCCGCTGCAGTGGGGTCCCGCTCAACAGGCTGTACATGGTGAAGGTCACAGTGATATGCTTCTGGGGCACTATGGTCCACCACAAAACACATGCATACAGGTCAGTCAGAGGCATGGACACATATGACTCAGTCATTGACCATGCCACTATGGATGACCTGAGACATACCTCCCTGGACTACATGATAGGGAACATAGAAGGTATCTCTCAGCATGTGGCACGGGCCAGTATGAGCCTGATCTTGGTTGCCATCATACCCTCACCAGGTATGCTACCACTATATGTAGGAAGGGTGTTCTATGTATACATTCTGCTCAGTCTCCAATGTCATTCATAGGGTATCCACTGGCTGTCAACGTGTGCTTACATGCTAGGGAAGCCACAATGATGTGCGAGGAGCAGCTTGCACATGACACCCATGGCCCAATGTATATTGGCGAAGCCCCTTGATACACACATACTGCCTTATGCTGCAGGACATGGATTACATAGCCACCTCCATGGGTATCACACAGGATAGGACACTAACAGTGATGCTACACAACACCAGCAGTGTACACCGCAAGATGCATGCACTGGACACTGCCCTCAGCACGGTGAACTGCAATGTCTGTGCAGTACCAGAGTCCTGATTCACTGCTCACAGGTGCAACCCATCACTGCCAGGTTATACCTCATACCATGCCTGTCGTCCCCTACACATGTAACACTGGACAGGGGGGTGGTATCCCAAGGCACCACAGATAAATACACCTCCAGGTTGTTGGCACAGCACAAAGCATCAGGGCCTATTCATGTGCAGCTAACAGTGTGTCGGACTGCTGTCTGGTTCATAGCCTGGCACACACAACCCTCCCATACACAGGAAACCCACCTATCCTCCATAACAACACTGTCAATATGCAAGTCTCAAGAACTGTCTTTATATGGCTGGACTGCATCTAGCCAAACATTGTGCGTGAGCATTACTGTAGCTACAACACACTAGTTGAAGGGTTCCCAGCAGGTGGTCACTGAATTGCAGTGGAATGACATGCTACCACTCCCACAACAGGTGGGAACATGCAGCACCTGTACATCGACTACATGTAGACTATATGGCCCAGACCAGATGTGTATCCCCTGCTGTAGGTATTTTACCATATACACCCACACTGTATAGACACATACCACATGCGGCCCCTGCACAGTAAGACACAGTCATATTGTTATGCATTGCAAATACCATTTATCCACTCGAGGCATGTGTCAGACATGGTAACTACTGCAGGTCACAGGTATTTATGTGTATGTGTCACACACATACATCATGTGTGCATTGCCATTGCTGGTTAAGGCAATGGCATGCATTGTTATGCACAAAGACCCACACAAGGTCATAATGTGTGACACAACCACACGTGGCAGTTGTGGGTTACCAAAACATACCTATCTGTACTCTGACAATGGTAATAGACCCAGTAGCAGAGCGCACTATTGGCATTACTGGCCAACTAGCCCTGTTTGGCTGTGCTGACAGTGTGGTGACATCCCCTGTGTTTACTGGGGGGATATGCAGCATCTGGTGTATTGTAGTATTTGCCAAAAGGATCTGTTCTCTCACACTTGCATTTACACACACCCTACTACCCACACACACACTTGCCATTTGCAGGATTCATACCCCTATCTAACTAAGTCACGACACGTCAGAGAGACGCATTAGTGAAGCGCACTAGTCGGATTATTAAGAGGCTCCTCTTCTCGGGCTGTACTTATAGGGTGCTGACATCATCAGTGTTTTGAAAGGGTAATGTGCATCAGGTAGTGTGATCTCCTGATTGCCAAAACTAACATGTTTTTCATACAGAATTGCACACACACAAACTCCCCACATCCAAATACACACACACTTGCAGGTTTCAAACCCCTATCTAATTATGTTATGACACTTGAGAGTGACGTTGTAGTAGACTGCGCTATTCAGATTACTGTTAGGTGTTTCTTCTACAGCTGTATGTATAGGGTGCTGACATCATCACTGTTTGGAAAGGGTAATGTGCATCATGTAGTGTTATCTCTTGATTGCAAAAAAGCACATGTTTTTCATACAGAATTGCACACACACAAACCCCCCACATCTAAACACACACACTTGCAGGTTTCAAACTCCTAACTAACTATAGTATGACACTTGAGAGAGACGCATTAGCAGAGTGCGCTATTCAAATTACTGGGAGGCTTCCCTTCTCCTGCTGTACATATAGGGTGCTGACATCATCCGTGATGAGATAGGGGAATGTGCATCCTGTAGAATGCTTTCACAGTTGCCAAAAGGGACATCTCCCTCATACAGACTTGCACACACACTAACCCCCTCCACACACACTGGGCAGTTGCAGGATTCAAACCCCTACCTAACTATGTTATGACACTCATGACAGACGCATTAGCGGAGCGCGCTATTCAATTGACTGGGAGAGTTCTCTTCTCCTGCTGTACTTAAAGGGTGCTGACATCATCCGTGCTGAGA
Source organism: Protopterus annectens (assembly GCF_019279795.1). NCBI lineage: Eukaryota > Metazoa > Chordata > Ceratodontiformes > Protopteridae > Protopterus > Protopterus annectens. Next base: position 327,011,281 of record NC_056726.1, on the reverse strand, counting down.
TAGGGGAATGTGCATCCTGTAGAGTGCTTTCACAGTTGCCAAAAGGGACATCTCCCTCACACAGACTTGCACACACATCAACACCGCTCACACACACACACACACACACACACACACACACACACACACACACACACTGAGCAATTGCATGGTTTGAACTCCTACCTACCTATATTATGACACTTGAGGGAGATGCATTAGCAGAGCGAGCTAACCAAATTACTGGGCATCTGGTCTGCACCTGCAGTATTTATAGGGTGCTGACATCTTTATTTCTACAGAGTTATGTACATCTAGTACTACCTGTCAGGTGGGGGATAGCATATATATGTATTTGCAGCCACCTACGTCAGGGTGAGATATGCACATCGCACTGACAGGTTATGTTCTATACCATGCTTCATGACCACAGGACCTGTAACACACAACACAACCAGTCCAGAACACCACACCCACATCCAGGAAACACACTTAGCTTCCCTGGGAACAGTGCCGGGATATGCAGGTGTTCACATACACCATTCCAGTTGTTAACATCAGGTACAGGCATATTGTGTGTGAGAACTACTCAGGCCTCTACCACTTTACCCTACAGCCACTACAATTTGTGGGTCCATGTGCTATTGCAGAACCACACCTACAGCCACATGGGGGAATACATATTGCACCTGTCCATCTGCAACATGGGTACTCACTGTTCCACACCAGAGGTAGACCACCATTGTAGATATCTGGCCATACCCACCTTTCCCTGGACATCCATATCCCAACCCCACCCCCAGGCAAGGTTGTCACTGCACACAAACTGTATTTAGCACAAGCAGACTCTACACTTGTGAAGACTGGGGTGGCCGACTTCAAAGGACCCATGCTGGGGGACTATACGGGCCACTCAGCATAATCCTTGACAATTGCATTCTATGAGCATGTGTATGGCTTGCACTGATCATGCTATCCCACATATACCCATGACTGCTCCACAACAAGACACCTGTCAGGTGTACTCCAGCCATATATGAGCCGTCCAACAGACAGAGTGAGCTAATACATTGCAGAGCTGTAGCCCACAGAGGGAGGACATCTGTGAACAGTTCCGGCACGACACTTCATTCCCACATAATCAGCACAACACAGTGCTGACAGTGGAATTGTCCAGACAATGCAGATAGAGCTCCCCTCAGTCTGTTATTGATGGCCACTTACTGTTAGGGATCCTCTGCAACCCTCTTCCAGCACACACCAACAACATGGCTGTGGCTTAACACATTCAAACCCTGGGATCTCCACTGTGCCCCTGCTTGACAGAGGCACAGCTCACTAGCCTCACACGTTGCCTTATGTGACCTACTTTACAGTGGCACAGTAGCCTACTGTACTGGGGATGCAGATGACAAGCACACTCTGGCTGAGCTGTCATTCCCTAAGGCAACAAGCCTAGTATTGACCTGTGCACCCATATGTTCAATTGTCAGATGCACAATATTTGTTGTGCTGTTCTACTGTTTGCAGGTCTTTATTGCCATAGCATTCCCTGTTCCTATGACCAACTTGTGTATCTGTGGAAGATGTTTGCATATGACGGCGATCCACTATATCACTTATGTCTCTGTAGTCATTTACTGTGTGCACTGGGCAGATTGCTGTGTCGTGGTTGGTTCCTGGAATGACACGTACAAATACCAGATATGTGTGGCCAACTGCTAAACGGAGATATGGCCTAAGTGTGTGAGCATGCCCAGTTCAGCCTTTCCATGGCATGTTGTCTGACATATGCCTCATTTATCAAAGTGTGCGAGCATGCCCATTGTGAGCTTTCCATATGTTGCACTCTGAAGTCCACCACATATTTGGGTGTGTGAACTTCAACAATATCTCACATTTATGGTTGTGTGTTGGGTGTCATGTTGTGTACTAACTGGCCAACTGCTTTGTGTCTGCCACAACAGGGATTATACTGTGCCTGCAGGGATTGCATGGGATACTTTGCAGACAGTTGTCAACATACTTTCATAATGACCTAACACTGTAGTACCGTATAGTGTACTGATTCAGTACTTTCACTGTGGTGGACAGTATCCTGGGCTTTAGTCCTATCACTGCTTGACATCTTCATAGTGTGCACAACAGACTGTGTAGGGGCCAGTTGTGCACATATGACCATGTTGCATTATGTTCAGATATGGACTACCTAAACCAGGCTCGTCCAACATTGGTTGTGTATTCCACAACATAGGTGGACATTGGCAAACACTAGCGATGTTCCCTAGGCCATTTCTGATGCTAGTCACAGGGTGTGTTTGTCCTTCGACACACATTGTAACTGGAGTTTGCAATGACATATGTCATGGTTGGTATACTGTGCCTCCGTCTACCTCTGACATAACAGTGATACCCAGGGTTAACCTACCATCTCCCATCCACTCATCGGGATTCCTCTTGAGGGGTGTCGATAGGTGACTCTCTGGCTAACCTGTACCGGGAGTCTACTCAAGAGTGGAGGTGCCTTCTGTGTTATGGATCATTCTGTACAGCTTGTCCTATGTATGTCAGTGCTGGGGTTCAGGTCTCTCATGTGCATAGCTCACTGCCATTCAGATTGTACAAGGTGCAGCATGTTCATTGATTCCAGGTTGGACATGGCTTCATACATCAGGCACAGCTTGCCTGTAGCTGGGCAGTATGGCAGTGTGTGGGGCTGCAGTTTGTTTACTCAGGCAACACATGGCATCTGTTCATGCTCTTTGCTACTACTGGTGGGGTACTGTTGTGGACTTTACAGTTGATGAAGGTGTCTGCTGAGGTATATCCCACAGGGGCTATTGTAGTCAATTGTGACGCTGATGAAGGATGACTGCAGAGCCCCAGTGACCTCCCCTTATCTACATCTGACAACCTTCATAATTGGGTGGGTATATGGTATGTTTCTGCGAACACTACAGCCACATGTTTGTCCAGTGCAGGATATCTATCACCTTGTGTCCCCAGGTCTCTCATTACATTGTTAGGTACATAATGGGTTAACACCTGTGTGGTAATTTGTGGGCACTTACTGTATATCCATGGTGGTTGTCTATCCACAGTTCTGCAATTAGCTTGCTGACATGGCTATGGCTCCAGTTGTCTATTTGTAGGTGGCCCTTTTGTGGGTTGCTTGTGTCAGCTGGGGGTCGGATATGGTGGGCTGTTTGTACTCCTCTGCATACATGTTCAGTCACAGTCCTTCCATGTTGGCCTATACCTATGGGACATATATACAGAATGGGGGGGGGGGTGCCCAGGACCAAGCCTTGTGGGATGCCACTCATATCTGCTTTGTAGTCTGACATGGATGCAGCATGTCTGATCATGTCAGTTCTGTCCTCGGTCTGGTTTGCGACCCCTCTACTGACATAGGGGTATATATTTAAGCTGGTGAACATATCCATACTGAACTCGTAGGGTATTGTCTAGAAGCATATGGACGGTCCAGCTACGCTGTGTGGACCACATTGCCCTCATCAATGACCTTAATGACTGCTTCAAATGGGTCAAACATGCTTAGGGGCAGGATATGCAGTTACGACAGCCACACTGTGTAGGGTCCAGTATCAGTAGGTCCACGATAGCTTTATGTCTGCGGTACATACTGATCCTTTCCATAGCTGTGCAGACCAAGCTTGTCAGGATCCTGGGGTGGTAGTTTGCAGTATCCATTCAGGCAACACCTTTGTTGTGAAGGACCACTATTGTTGTACACTGCTCTTTGGGTGCATATCCTGTGGTAAGGCTGACATTGGGCAGTAGTGTGATTTGGCATTCCATTATTCTTGGAGTCCATGTTGGCCTCAGCTCAGGACACCATCACATACCTTTGCTGCTGTGTGTTTTGCTTTGCAGATGATGGCTGTTACCTCAGCATCTGCAATGTCAGGGGACCAGCAGTCTGCTGAGATAGATATTTTGCATTCTGGGGGGGGGGGGGTTGCACTGCACCTGTCAGGTCGTATGTTGGCAATATGTGTGTGTGTTTGGTATGTTGTTTGTAATATCTGTGTGATTCAGAGCATATCTGTGGATTCCCAACATGGTTCCTACCATCAGTTAAGTAAGCCTTGTGATTATCATTAGTGGCCTGTACAATTTGTATCTTCATAGGTTCATGGGTTCATACTAGGCTATCCACCCTAGGGCATTAGTAAGCCAAGCCAGAGTGTGTGTGTCTTTCGCCACCCCTTGCTATGTGACTATTATGGCCATTTATGATTTTCTTTACTGTGCCTCTGTCTGGTCGTGACACAGTGAAGACCCCCAGTGTACATGTACGATCATCCATCCACTTGGCAATATTCCTGTTGAGGGGTGTCAGTGAGGGGCTCTGCCTAACATGGATTGGGATCCTGTTTCTGGGTGTGGGGAGCCTCTGGGTTATGTATCTGTCCCTCCGGCACATCCTATTTCATTATGTGTTGAGGCTGACATCTGTCACTGTCACAGCTCCAATGGCTTTGATTTCCTGTGGTGGAGCATGTCCATTACTCCTGTGTTGGACATGGCCTTGTACAACAGACATACAATGCCTCGAGTAGGCAGTCTGTGACTGCATTCAGTTGGGGTGTCTACAGCCAGGCATCATATGACATATATTTGACACCTTTTATCCTTTTGGTGGGGTACCTTTGAGGTCATCCGAACCATTGCAGGTGTCATGTACGGTACATCCCATATGAGTCATTGTACTAGATTATGGGTGTGATAAGGGAACAGTACAGAGGCACAGTGACCTCTGTTGATGTAGATGTGAATCCTTTCATAATACGGTGTCCAATATCGACAATCTTCCTAGCCACATTGGCATTGTGTGTGTGTCACATGACAGATTACTGTCGACTTGTGTCCCTAGGTCCCTGATTACTCCTTGCATACATAATGGTTTACCACCTATATGGTAATTTGTGAGTACCTTGTCTGGTATTTGGTGGGACATTCATACTGTCCAGTGTCTTCAGGATGTCTGGGTGGAGTTCTTGTGTGTGAGAGTGTGGTCTGTCGCATGCTACAGACTGTTCAGCAGTTTTGACTACACTTAGGTGCACATGGGTGGTCTCTGCTGCTTTGTGCATTGTCAGTTACCTGGCCGTATGGGTGTCTGTGCTGCATATGGATACTCCCCCTCCTTTGATGTTTTGGTCCAGGTGTTGGGGCCATAACGCATGATATGTGGTATAACCTGGTAGTGCTGGTGTGCTATCACTAGGCTTGCAGCAGGCTTCTGTCACTGCACAGACATCAATGTTCTCCATACTGGGCAGTGCCTCAGGGGCATGCATATTGCAGTTTACACATCTGAGGGGGGTGAGGGTTGGATGCTGCACACGGCCAGTGTCATACCAGCCTGGGGTACATACTCAGAGAGCTCATCCATGTCTCTTTTCATGTAGTCCAGGGAGGTACATCTCAGGTCATTCACACCAGCATGGACATTGAGTGCATCATATTTCTGCTTGCTTTGGGGTGACCTGCGTACTTGTGTTATGTGGCATATTGTGGCAGCCTACAGGCAGCTTACTGTACCCTTTCCCTTGTTCAGTCTGGTGAGTGGGACAGCAGTGTGTCTGCCTATACAGACACCTATTACAACTGTATCAGGCATGTTGTTTCTCCTTCTGGCCTGTGACTGTTTGGCACACCAGCTTTGTGTACTATGTGTTGCATGTGCTATGTTTGGAGGTTGTGGTTGCTTGGGATCTGCTTTGGAGGCTTCTGTTGGTGTGGTGTGTTTGTAATTAGGGCCTCTGGGAATGTTTTTCTGTGTTTATGTGTTTGGTTTACAGTTGTGGTAGGTCTATGTGGGACTGGGTTTGTGGTGTATGTGGTTACCTTCTCCTCCTGACTAGTTTTGACAGTACTGAATTGGGGGAGCTCAGCCTCCGGTTTGGATACATGGTTGCATCTATCACATATATTTGTATTTATTGGGGGGAGTTGTGGTTGTCTGTGTACTTGGGACAGGTGTCACATTGCCTCTGGATTCACAGATTCTACTTTTTGTGGCTGACCTTAGTGGATTGTATGTGTGGACATATGTTATTGCCATACTACTGATCAGTGATTACTTCCCTTTTTATGTTTGCTCTATCATGTGGTAGCTTCCTCATTCTCTTGCATGGTTTGGTAATGGCTGGGGTCCAGCATGCCAGATGCCTGCGTGTATGGCATTGTGTCTTGTTGTTATTTGTGATTGCATACTCCAAGCATTCCTGGCTGTGTTCATGGAATGCCTGTATAACATGTTCTGTGGTGTGTCCTATATTCTGCACTTGCACAGGGCCTTTCGTGGATTCCACATCGGTTTGGAGGGGTGCAACCTATGCTTTACACATGTTTTTCACTGTAGTATTCTGGCCAGGGACTGGGGTCGGGATGTGTATATCCAGTGTGATTACTCTATGCTCTGGTCTTACCAGTGAGGGATACACTTCTCATCTTGCCATCCAGTACACATGTTGCTGATTATCACATCCAGTATGCTTACCCCTCTTGTGGGAGTGGTACGTTGTTCCTGGGCATTTTGGTTTATGGATTCTGGGAACTTTTCTCCGACTGTGTTGGTGCTAGTATAATGCTCCCAGTGTATGTCTGGGTATTTTCAGTCAAGCATTATAATGTGGTTTGGGGGGCTTGATATATTCATGTATTCCAACATAGGCCAGGTGCAGTTCCTGGTATTAGGACAGTAGTCTGCAGAAGGCTATATACTGGGAGGCAGTTTTAGCCATTGGTATTTGACCATGGCTATTCCATGCTGCTTCTTGTTGTGATAGCAACATGGGGGTGTGGTTATCCTTGACATTTATTGCTAGTCACCCTCCTTTTGTAGCTTGTTCCATGTTTTGCAGCTGTACAGCACAGTATGAAGTGTGACCTGGTAGTGTTAGGGTGCTGATGTGAGCCTTGACCCAGTTTTCTATTACAGGACTGATATCTACATTCTCCATACTGTGTGCGTTTACACTGCACTCATCTTGCTGTTTAGACTTCTGGCATTGGGTAGCATTACATCTAGGTTCCTATCCCTTGTGGTACCTATGAAGGTGGGTTTGTGTTTTGAGACTTACCTATTCAGGGCATGCTGTGGGTACTGCCAGCCTTTGCCAGTATCCATGGGGCCTGGACTGATAGGTGCATGCCACCCCTAGCAGGTGGTGTATCATGTCATGCTCCGCATGTTTTCCCAGGCTGAAATACGTTGGCTCCCCTTTGACTAACTGCATTACTTCAGCCAGTTATTGCTATTTATCATCCCATCGTCATTTTGTGGCTTCATGCTTGGTGAGGGTGGATGTTAGTCAGGGTCCTCAGGTGTGCATATAGTACATGGTGTTACATTACTTAACACATGGCATTCATGCCTCATGTGGTGCTGCAGGGCTGCCTCTGTTGGATGCGCATATTACACTCCCTGTACATGTTTGTGAGCAGGTCATGTCATTTTAGGCATCCCTGTTATTATTTGAGTGAGTCAGAGGGGGTATCATTCCCAGGGTTCCTACTGAGCCAGTGTATGTGCTATGCATTGCCTCTTTGCCAAGGCCAGGGCATACTGGGCACACCTCCTTCTGCCTACTGGGGCAGGCTCAGGTTGTTCCTCCTCCGAGTCACGCTCTGCCTGTGATGGCCTTGGCAATGGTGGGGGGCTGTTTGGCTCAGCCCTATGCTGGTCCTGCTGCAGCTGTTTTTGCAAGATCATATTATGTAGCATAGCACATACCATGACAATTTGGGTACAAGTAGTTGGTGTGTACTGCAAGGCTCCACCAGATGTGTCCAGGCACCGGAACCATGACTTGAGCAGCCCAAACACACGCTCTATTACATTACGTGTTTGTGCGTGTGCCTCATTATGGTGTTCCTGTTCAGGTGTGTGTGTGTTTCTGATGGGTGTCATCAGCCACGGCTCCAGTGCATAACCTGCATCCCCCACTAGGTGTCCGTGTGGGATGTCCCCATTGGCAAATGTCTGGTACAGCTGCGTCAAATGCCAGATGTGGGAATCATGGTAACTCCCAGGGCAGCCAGCACACACATTCATTATTATGCCCTGGGCATCACACATGACCTGGCAGTTGATGGAGGAGAAGCCCTTGCGGTTAATGTAGGCCCTACCCCGCTCACCGGCTGGTGCTTTGATGCATATGTGCGTGCAGTCTATTGCACCCACTACCTCAAGGTATTCCGCTATTTGCTGGAAGAGACGCATATTGCTGGCCAATACCTCACGGGCATTGGGGAAATATACATGATCACCGACATGTGCTGACATGGCATCCAGGAACTGGTGCAGTACTCTGGAGGCTGATGCCTGTGATATCCCCATCATATCACCAGTTGGTCTCTGGAAGGTACCTGTTGCTAGTATTCTTAGGCCAACACATACCTTGGTTTCCACTGGGATGGGTTCCCTCTGTTGATTCTGTGTGTGAGGTGTGGCCTGCACAGCTCAACTATTTGCTGCAGGAGCTCTCTGTCCACTCTATAGTGCTCTACTATCTCCAGCTCATGTAACCCGTGGTAGGTGACCCTGGGCCTGTACACTCTTCTCCGTCTCCTCACTGTGGGTTGTCTGGCACCATCTGCATTGTCACCACCCTCAGCAAGTCGCCTATGTCTCATTATGACAGCTATGGCAGCCCCTAACATTTCTGCTCTGAGTGAAGCTTTTTCAGTTTTCACTTCTATTAGCTTACTCCTGTCTTGCAGTGTCTCTTGAGAGAAACATCCTGCACTGCTGTTTGCAGAGTTTTAAGTGCTGGGCTGGGCTACTATTCTGCCTGTGTAATTGCCTGCTTCTAATTGTTTTCACCTGCTAGCTCCAGCAGTATTCCCTGCTAGCTTCCTACTAATTCTGTTGCTTCCTTTTTCCTTTCTGATTCCTCAGGGGGGAGCAGCGCGCATACCAGCAGAAACGCGCTCACAGTGGCTTACACGTGCGCACACATGCTTACATGGTTTACAATCGTCTTATTCAGGTTAAAACATGCGCACACCAGCGCAAACAGTGTTAAACATCTACCAACACGCTCCCACATGCTCAGTCTGCCTTACACGCGCGCACACTGCCCTACTCGCGCTTCATGGCGCGCACACGTGCGCATGCACGCCCAGCAAGAAACTTTAGTGTAAGTAACAGTGTACACCTTCCATTTCTTGGCTTTCCCAGACCTATCTTGTGGCACTCCTCTTTCCCTGATCTGTGTCTGTCATCTGTCATGTTACACTGACCTCCAATGAACTGCATTTCTTTCTACCATTCCCCCCTGTGATGTCACCTATCTCCTACTCTATTCCTCTCCCTTATGTATCTCTTACACTACTCAGACTGTGCTCATTTGCTATGTGATTGTGAGATTCAGTACCCTAACCCTCATTTACATGAGATTGCCTACTAATGCTTAGTTACATGTCTTACACTCAGCTTCCCCCCTTAGCAACCACTACACGGTGGCCATGTTGTTTTTGGTCTGCTGGTCCCTGCATTGTCATTCCTTGTATTGCATAAAACCCACATTTGTGGGTTTATAACCTTCATTTTTATGTTTTATACAGCGCAGCCTGTTTGCGCGGGGCTGCGCTGGGTTTAAACATCAGCGATCGCGGAAAAAAATATATTATATTTTTATTATTTTTGCATCGGGTTACCTTGCCAATGGCCACATATTTGGCCATTGGCATGCTGCCTGACACATATGCACCCTTTATTTGGAGCTGACATGGCTCCGTTGTGAATTTTGCAGAAACGTACTCAGTTGTCAACTGAGTACATTTCTGCAGCTAAAACGTCTCTTAAACGGGCTGGTTTCTGCTTCGTGGATCGCTAATATACCTCATTTGCATACCTTTCGGCTGCAAGTGAGGTATTTAGCATGTCCACGCCCAGTCCGTGTAAGAGACGTTTTAGCTGGTCTCTTACACGGAGTTTAGGGTTGTTCCTGGATCGCGAGGCTTGCATGGAGTGTTACACGTCTCTTACACTCCGTGCAAGCCTTCGTGAATCCTGCCCAATATCTTTTTATTTGTATATTACACATTATTCACAGGAAACATTGGTAAATTTATCAAACAATTTAAAATGTGTTGCTGTATTTGTTTTATTATTTATTTTGTTTTACTTTTACTTACTGGGAAAGTACATGCGGGCATGATATCCCTTTACAGTGGTGGCCGCGGGAAAGAAAGCTCCACAGCATTTTAAGATTACACTTCTGAAATATACTTGTAAATACAAGCCAAATCATTTTGAGTACAGCATTCAGTTTTGAAACCCTACAATTTTAAGTACTAGCAGCACATTTTGAGTACAATAGTTAATTCTGGGTACAAGCGTTATACTAATTACAAAAGAAAGCATAAAAGTTATAAATTTGTGGTTGAAGAAAATAAACCAGATATACTACTTAACTTAACTTTGAATCTATTTATAGTGTAAATACATTGGTGGTAAGTAAATGAGAAAAAAAAAACAGAACAACCAAGTGTAGTGTACTAGGACCACAAATATCTTTAAGTATGAAATTATCTGGGTGCACTATACTACAGCATGGTAATGGTAGCTATCCTGAAGCAAGACATACAAATAGCTGCATTAGGAGTTAATGGAGGAAAAGTAGTCTATCCAAGATGAGATAAACAGGGACAAAATCGTGAATTATGCAGATGTGTTTTTAGATGTTTTATGAAAGCTGAGAAGTGTTGTATTTGTTTAGGGGAGGACATCAGCTAAAGTGAGCAGTGTAAATTGAAGGTTTGTGAAACCAGAAGTTACATATAACAGGCTTGAAAAAGAATAGAATTGGCTGTGGCTACAAGACTTTGATAAGTGAGGCATGATTTTATCCAGTATAAGAGGCCTAACTTGTAATGTGCTTTTTAGCCTGAATATTGGATGCTGTGATCAAACTTTCGGTTATTCTCACTGATGATCCTATAAAGTTTAGTCCTGGATAAAAAGGTTTAGTTCCATTACAGAATGTGATATTGTTGACTTTTTTCTCTGGAGGATAGGTGTTTGGGGTAAAGAGAATTAGCTTTTTTATTTCAACAGTTTTGATTATTGTGGTCAAGCATCAATGGAATGGAAGTATTTTTGAGTAATATCTTGCGATTTTAAAAAGGTGAAATCAGAACAGAGGAGTGTTGAGTCATTTGCATACTGTATGATGGTGGGCTGTTTTGTATGTTGATGTATATTTTTGATATAGGTTGGAGGTTGGTAACTAAGATGAAGCCTTAGGGGGACATCTATTTCTACATGTGAATACAGTGAGTATGGGTTCTGTGATTTAACACACTGAGACCTATTGATTAGGCAACTGGTGAACCAAGTGATTATGTTAGATCTGAGACAAAGACCACAGAGTTATTAAAGAAGAAGGGGGTGTGATACCATATTAAAGGCTTTGGAGAGGTCAAGAAACAGTGTAGTTACTAGATGCCCTTCATTATGTCATTAGAAGATGGTATTTAAGAAAGATAGCAGTTAATTTTCAGAGCTGGGGTAGCTCAAAAACCACGTTAGGTGGCAGATGTCATACTTTTGTCTCAGAGGTACTGCATGAATGCAGACTGCGCAAACATTTCTAGCACATTAGACAGGGGACAGAATGTTGAAATGGGTCAATAATTAGATATTTTAATAGACAAGCCTCCTTTGTGTAAGGGTATAATGTGGTAGTTTTTTTCCAGAGAGAGAAAATATAGAATTCCTGAATAGATCTGACAAGAAGTAGATACTGAGTCAGCTATTGCACAGACAACTATTTTGTTGCATTCTCCTGGGTGTTTGGTGCTAAGGAAGTTGGTTTTAGTTGTAGTAAGTATCTTTTAATTGAATATGAACTTAAAGGAAATGTTGGAAAATTATGACAGTGATCAAAGCACTGGTAGAACCCAAAAGAAAGGGGGAACATACAGGTGCATTTTTTGTCAACAATGTAGTAGTATTCTAGAACAAGAAAGTATTAGTATTCCATCTGGGAAATTTAAATGGAAGTTTAAAGAGCACTTCAATTGTAACAGCAAAGGGGTTGTGTTTATTAGTATTTGTCAAACATATCTTAGCTTTTATATAGGAAAGACAGAGAGACCATTGAAGAGACGTATATATGAATATTTACATGAAATCTCCCAGAAAAAAGACACAAATGCTTTATTTAGACACAAGAAATATTGTATGAATTGTGTTTCCAAGTTCTCTATACTTGAACAAGTGAAACCAGATATAAAGGGTGGATTATGGGAAGCCCACTTAGAATACAAAGAACTTTACTGCCAGCTTAGAATGGATTCAACAAAAAATCTTGTCTTAATGACCATGTAAGCATTAATAGTGTCCTCAAACTTAGGGCAGCTAAACTTTAGAAGAGCAAGGATTAATTGCTTTCAATTTTTTATTTGATAATGATTTTAAATATTTAGGACTAGTTACAGCATACATTTAACTATTGCTTTAAACAATGTTAATGGGATTAATTTAATTAATTATGCATGAGATGGTTCTATTGGCTGACAATTTTTGAAGTTGTATAAAAATAGCTAATTGATTTTATTCCATGTTCTGAAGAACCTTGGGATAGACCTAAGTAAAAGCACTTAACTTTGTCTGTATCTATTGTGCTTGTGGCATTTTAACAGTTATTTTGGATATCGTGCATCATTAAAGAAAGTTTGGAGCCTACAACAATGTTTTTGCTTCTATCTTTTAATTGTACTTAAAACATATTGGTGTGAGAGTAATTTCATTAGTTAGAGTGTCTATGAGAGTATGTGCAGTAGTGGTTGAGGTGACATGGGAATTTGTTCAGGATACATTTATACCACACCAGAAATATTGGGTCTATATTAAAAGACCGAAGAGGTGTTTCAGCAAACACTTCTTGGTCGACACGTAATGAGCGAACGCACTAAAGCGCGAAAGCTCAAACCAGCGGTTTCTTTCCCTGGGAAAGAAACTGCTAGCACAAATACATGCACACACTTTAAAACATAACAACATGGGGGGTTTCATCCCTCACACCCCTCAACATAGGGGGCTGTGTACCCCACCCCCCAACTAAATATACCTACTCCAAAATCACACTACTGTGAGGAAAGGGGCATACACACAGGGATGGCCAAGCGATTTCTTTCCTAGGGAAAGAAATTGCTGTTTTGAGCATTCGTGCTTTAGTGCTTTCACTCATTAAATGTTGACCAAGAGGTGTTTGCTGAAACACCTCTTCGGTCTTTTAATATAGACCTGAAATATTTAGGATTATTGACATGGTACTTTTGCAGATTGGTATAATATTTTTTGTCAAGATTTATTTGACTTTTGTTGAGATTTCTTAAGTGACAGTATGTTTAGAGATCAGTTAGAGCTTTGTCCTTTTGCCATTTTTTTCCAGGCTTTGTCCCATCTTATCAAAAACTGTTTTACTTTTCTTGTTAGGTAGCATGCAGGTTTTGCCTTCCCTCTATTTTTTTGAGTTGGGATCTGTTCACTGAGTAGATTGAGGTACGTATTGTTAAAGTATGTAACTGCTTTATCTAGTGGGAAATATTTTTAGGAGGACCAATTACAAAGTTTAAGAGTAGCAGCAGAAGTATCTGAATGAAGCTTAAACAGATTCCTAACTGTATTGAAGTGTTTTGTTTTGGAAAACTTTAGAGTTGTTTCTAATGATAAAGGTAGGATGGTGATCATTGAAGGAATCTGGGAGAACACCAGAAAGTGTAATTTTCTCAGTGGTTAGGATCTAACCTAGAGTGATGACTTTATCTAAGCATATATTAACCCTGGTAGGGACTTGGAAAAGTAGTGTTAGCCCAAAATGATCAGTGGTATTTGATACAAAATTATGCCAGTCAGAATTAAAGTCACAGAATGATGGCCTTTTTCCTTATATTGGATAGTGGCAGGAAAGTATATTTTCAGTTGTGTCAATGTCTGTATTTGGATGTATACAGATACCTGCTGCATATATGATTTTATGGATACTGAGTGCCAAGTTGCCTATGAGAATTTCAGTCTTATTGAACTGTGGTGATGTGGTAGGATATGAAGTGAATTGTACAGTAGTTGTGAATATGATGGCTACACATTGTCTTGTTAGGTTATCTAGTATAATATGTTCTTTGATATAGAATTATAGCCAGGTAATTGTTATAACTAGGATGTCATGGGAATGAGCTGCAGTTAGTTTACTGAAGAGACTATGTGCATTCAAGTTTTATACTTTTATTCTATGGATATTCATTTTGGTGTTATTTGTATTGCTGCATACTTGAGTTGAGTGTGTTTGAATATGTTGAATTTGTTTTGTAGGGCCTAGTTTGGGATGAATGTCCCTTTATGCTAACACTTTCTTCAGGAAGTAGAAGTGGTATAGATGGTGGAAATGTTGGACTTTTCTTGTATGTATTTAATTTTGTTATAGTGTTTTTTTATTCTGGATATCTAATGGACTTAAATGGGTGAAGTGATATTTTGAAAAGATTAAAGTTAATTGTATAGTTTGTTGATCTCAGTCATGTTGTAGATATATCATGTGGTAAATGATTTATGATAGTTTGATAGTTAAATGTGTTAGTAGCAGCACTGTTACACTTAGTGGTATTGGAAGTTTGAGTATTATATGTGTTTGAGGTAGGCTGTAATGTATATTATTAGTGATTTAATAGAAATAATGTTATGAACATTGAAGGGGGTGTAATTGTGGTCATTAGGAATGAAAGGAGGAATCAGGAAAGTCTAAAATAGAAAGAGTGACAGCAGAGATAAGGTTAGGGGAGTTGACATGAATGTAATTTTGGGCTGGAGGAATGAAGTAAGAAATTAGAAAAGGCTGAACTATAGCTATGAAGGTGCTGTCCATTGTCTGTTTGGAGGGTTGCGAGAGAGGAAGATAAGTAAGTGGAGGGGAGGATAATAATAGATGAGGAAAGATGTTTGTAGGATATAGTGAAAGATTTTATAGATTTTCGAATGGGGTAAAGAATGGTGCATTTAGTAATGTATACGGTGTAAAAAGTAGAGATTGTAAGGCAGAGTAGAGGATAGTATGTTGGGGGAGGAGCTATGAATGGAAGGAGGGTGCAGTTATGGATAGTTAGATGGCCAGAGAGTTAAATTTATATTGGGTAAAGTTTGAGCCAGAGTGCCTTTCAGAGGAAATTGCTGTTATGGCCAGCAGCATAAATGTAGAGAAGGGTAAGGCAGTTAGAACTGGGAGGAGAGCAGAAGTAAAGCTGAGTATAGTGAGGCTGACCAAAGTGGTTTAGCCAGCTATTGTAAACCCAGACCAGTCAAAGCCAATAACAATCACTAAGGTAAGAACACATTAAATTTCATATCCAAATTACTCAGCTTTGATTGTTTTCACACTGATCACTGCCAGATGAATGTTACTAATTAATGCATTTGTTTATTCATTTATTCATTCATTCTCTGATTTGGAGGAGGCAGAGCCAGCCAAAGCAGTCAGTGGACTCAAGTAAGAGAAACTCATCTCAGATGGGAGTGAAAAACTACTGTCTTCAACACAAAGATACATTTACATGTGAGCATACTCACACATACACACACAAACACATGCACTCACAAAGCACTCACAGCTATAGGCAATTTTGGAATCTTACCTATTAGCCTACAACATTTCTTTAGGATGGGAGAAGAAACTGGTGCACTTAGGAAAAACACTCTCAGATGCAAGGAGGACACACAAAGTTCAAAGATTCAAATAAATGTTATTGTCATTAGGAAACACAAGTGCTACCTAAATTAATTTTTGAGGGTCAGGTCTTTTACAGGAGAAAACAAACACAAAAGACAGACATGATAGGTATTAAAGAATAAACAATAACTATAGTACAAAAGTAAATATCTAGGTAGCTGACACACATGCTCGCTCACTATTTATATACACTGGACAACACCGACTACTAGATGATTAACACATGAAAAGTACCCTATACACGGAGGTGAGATTGGGTGATACTGCACATGAGGAAGTGATTGGAATTGCACTTGAATGAGAATATGTTAATTTTAGTGTGCAATAATAAATAGAATTTATGTTAAAAAAAGGGAAAAGAATGAGAGTGTAACAATCTGTTATAGTTTTGATAGATCCAGATTTACATCTGCATTAATGAGTCACATTGCAGGTGGATAAAAACTGTTCATGAATCTGGAGGTCCTGTGGCGATACTCCATAACCTTCTATCAGATGCAAGTTAAGTGAATCAACCATACACTGAATGAGAAGTGTCACTCAGTATTTTATGGGAACTCTTTTTACATTTCATTTCAAAGAGCTCATGTAAGGTAGGAAGACTAGAGCCCACAATCTTTTCTGCTGTTCTTATTATTCTTTGCAGCTTCTACCAAATCATACAGTGCAGTTGCTGGTGATAATGTTCTCAATGGCTCCTCTGTAGAAGGTATTTAGAGCATTCATAGAGAGCTTTGCTTTCTCAGCCTTCTCTGGTGGGCTTTTTTAATTAGCTGGCCTGTGTTTGTATTCCAAGAAAGATCCTCTGATATATGTACCCCCAGGAACTTTGTAGTTTGGCCTCTCTCTACTTCTTCACTGTTGATCTTTAGAGGCAGGTGCATGGCGGAGCTCTTTCTGAAGTCAATAATGATTTCTTTTGTTTTATTGATATTCAGGTCCAAATTGTTGTTATTGCACCATTCAATCAGGGAGTTGACCTCATTCCAATACCCACTCACATCATCAACACTTATGAGTCCCACCATTGTGGTGTCATCTGTGAATCTGATGATGTGGGCATTGCTACCTTTCACAGAGCAGTCATGGGTAAGGATTGTGAACAGTAGAGGACTCAGCATACAACCTTAGGATACTCCGGTATTGATATCAATACTCCCTGAAGTGTTGTTACCAGCACAGGTCGTTTGTGGTCTTCCTGTCAGGAAATCGAGGATCCAGTTGCACAGCCCTTTTTTTATGCCAAGGTTGACTAGCTTTTCTATAAGTTACATTGGAATCACTGTATTGAATGTTGAGCTGAAATCTATGAACTACAGCCTCTTGGTCTCATGCTTAAATTGCTTCTCTTACGGAACTTGATCAAAACTTGTTCTGTCAGTTTACTGTCTCTTGTAGTTGAAACTTCTCAGTTTTTCCTTTCTTCTCCTTCATCTAAGCTCTTGTAACTTGTTTTCCAACTGCTCAGAGGCTCTAAGACATCTCGCAGTAGGCCAGGTCTCAAAATATGTGATCAGGCCTTAACGTCTCAGATTTCTACTATGTCTAGATCTGACCTGGATCACTTAGTCCCTTAATGTATTCCACTAGTGATTATATACAATATGCAAGTAATTTACATTGGCCCTGCTCTGTGGTACAGCCCTGCCTGTAACCTAGGTGACTTCTATTTGATTAGCAGCCCCTGTAGAATATCCAGATAGGGAGGGAGAGGTGTAAAAGGGCTTGGGGCATTTGTTTTTTCCCAGGAGGAGTGGAGGGATGTGCATTCTTCAAGACAGCATAGGGATGGTGCACTTTTTTCTAATGGAGACCATGTACAACAATTCCCATGCTGCATGGTTGATAGGTGGGGCTGCTTGCTGGCAATGTCCCTAGTGAAAATAAATTAACATAAGCACATATAGCTCACTGCTTGTCCCCTTTCCTCTCATAACTGATCTTGCATGAGGTACAGGGCCTTACAAGAAAATACCTTGAGTCACCTGGTGATCACCAACATGGGCGACAGGTGTTCCGCACTGGAGGTCAACCTATCACTGGTTAGATCAGACCATAAACTAATCACTTTAGATGTCCACACCCAACCACCACCCCCAACCAAGGAAACCACAGTGAAAAACGTTTTTAAAGCAAACTTCACCTTACTTAAGACAAAGGTGGTAAGTTTCACAGCTCCCACGCTAAAGGATAATGCTGTCCAAGATGCAGAATCATTTAGAAATGCATTCTATGAGCACCTACAAGGATGCATGGATCGTGCCATCCTTAGCAAAACCAAGACTCACTCCACTAAGAGAAGGAAACCAGTCTGGTGGACCCCTGCTATAAACAGGTTATACAAGAAAGGAGGAAACTAGTTCAGAAAAAAAGCAAATCCCAAGAAGGAAAGACATTCCTGATCAGTATCAGTAAGAAACTAAGGTCCCTCATAAAATCATCCAAGGCTAACTTTGAAAGAAAAATAGCCAAGGATTCGAAAGATAACCACAAAGCCTTCTTTAGCTATGTCAAGAATCTAAGTGGCAACTCACAGATATGCTCTGAGCTAGTACAAAATAGCACAAAATATACTGAACATACTGATATTGCCAACATCCTGGCAGATAGATTCAGTGCAAACTTCAACCCCCTCTCACCTCCAAAAGGGCCCACAACAATACCAGAATAGTGTAGCGTCCCAGAAATCACAGAGGCACAGGTGAAAACAGCCCTTTCAAAAGCCAAAAACCCAGTGTCAATGGGGCCAGATGGTGTCCCAGAATGCGTCTTGCACGAACTACAGAACAAACTAACCCCCCACCTAAACATGCTGTTCAACCTCAGCCTCTCCACAGGCTACTTGCTCATAGAATGGCCCACAGCAATGGTTATTCCGCTCTACAAAGGAGGAGCCACAACTGACCCTGATAACTATCGCCCCGTAAGCCTGACTAGCCTGGTCTGCAAGGCTATGGAGCGCATCATCATGGAACTCATTAACAAAGAAATTGGGAACCTCCAAACACTTGACCCGACCCAGTTCAGCTGTGTTAAAGGCAGATCATGCCTACTAAACCTGGTTGACTTCTTCAAGACAGTCACCAAGGCCATAGATGAGGGAAAGGTGGTTCACACAGCCTACCTTGACCTCACCAAGGCATTCAATACCATTCCTCACTCAGGTATTATAGAAAAAGACACCAGCCTGAGCATAAACCCCTGCATCACAAGATGGGTTGCCACCTGGCTTACAGACAGAACTCACACGTTAAGAATAGCAGGCTCCAGGTCCGACTCTAAACCAGTCACAAGTGGTATCCCGCAAGGCTTGGTCCTGGGATGCCTACTGTTTGGTATATATTTCTCAGAAATACAGGCAAACACAGGAGGACTATGGCTAACCAAGTTCGCCGATGACTGCAAACTGGGAGCCATAATTGACTCTCCAGCTGACATGGACATCCTCCAAAAAGGCCTTACTAAGACGGACACCTGGTGTCAAAGTCATGTCCTCAAGCTAAATGCCAAAAAATGCATAGCCATCCCATTTGGGAAAAACAAAACACCCACGAATTACCACATAGTTGCAGCCCCCTTAATATAGAAGAGGTAATAAGAGATCTGGGGACCCAGATAGATAGTAATCTCTCCTTTGACAATCATATTGCCAAAGTAGTTAGGAAATCCTTCTATGTGGCCCATCTAATTACTAAAGGGTTTGCATCTAGAAATAAAGCGGTTATAGTGCCCCTCTACTCGTTACTCATCAGACCCATCATAGAGTACAATGCTCCATTTAGAATGTACCTCACAAGACACTTCCAACAGCTGGAAAGACCACAAAAGTACCTCACCAAGAGGATTACTGGCCTTAAACATATGTCCTATGCAGCCGGACTGAAAAAACTCCGGCTGTACTCAGTGGCATATCGCTTACTCAGAGGTGATCTCTGCCTGACTTACAAAGCCATGTCCAGCTCAGAATTGATGGACATGCTCCACCTAAAGAAATCCAAGTCACTGCGAGCCTAGCGCTCTAGTGAGCTAAACCTCACCAGAACAATAAATAGAACATGCTGGAGGGATAGATTCCTGTCACAGAGACTCTCCATGCTTTGGAACAAAATTCCTAACTACATTAGGCAGGGCCCCTCACTAACACTCTTTAAGAGAAACCTTGATGAGTGGATGGGTAACAAAAAATACACCCCTGGGATCAGTTCATTGGCTCTGCTTGACAGAGGCTCAGTTAATTAATCAATGGGGTGGCGAAAGCCGACACACTCTGGCTAGGCTTATAAATGCCCTCGGGCAGATAGCCTAGTACCTACCTATGAACCTTATGGCTGCCTAAATGATGGCAACAGTCATCTGACTTTCTCTGTCAGTGATGGGAAAATGAATGGCTCAGCTGGCCATGAATGGATTCATGATCAGCAGGCAACAGGGGCAAAGAGACAAAAAAGTAATTTCTATTTACAGATTGGTCTATTTCCAAATCACTTCCATCAGCAAGTAGCCCGATCGCATGTCTCCTTCCGACCATTACTTATGTTTAGAACAAGTATTAAATCTTCAACCAGCCAAAACTCTTCTTTCTAAGTCTCTCCAGGGCACCGCTGGTGACTAGTACCCATGTCTTGATCATTTAGTACTGACTAGTAGGTCAAATATTCAAGATACAAAGCTTGACCACTTATTAATTCTCACCTCATAGAACCCCTTTTTACAGTGTCCCTCTGCATTGATAAGTAGCTGTGAAAAGAGGAGTTTTGATTGAATCCAAATGCTAGCACAGGAAGAGGCAGTATGCAGTACAGTGGCACTATGTAGTAAAGCTAATGACCAAGCTAAATTACACCATTACTCTCACTTTCTTTCATATAGTCTAATTTTTCTTTTTCCAATCCTATATCATTCACTTACACAAGTTACTGGCAAGTCCCTTGAGGCTTGCCTCAAATGTCATTGACATGGTGTCCTCCCATTGCAACCTTCTATCAGTGATTTACCTTTCTTTAGTGTCTCCCTTTCCTTGTTACCTTTTACATTTATGTTCATGATTAATATAAAAAGGAATGGGGGGACAATATTAAAGTTTGGTCAACAAGACTCCTTTGTTGTCTGCCCAAGTTTCTTTCTACAGTAATCACACCACTGGAGACATATATTGTTTCTCATTCACAAGAACTGCATGCTTTATTGACACAGTAAAAAGATTTTCTGCTTGTTTTTTTTTTATTATAATACATTAAATATGTCCATTATATACATCTTTATTGTCACTTTTCAGTCTGATAACCTTCACATTCTAGTCAGATGTAGATTGTATCCATGCAATACAAGTATGCAGGCTCAAGGGCATGGTGTTTAAGCCTTTCTACCCAGATTTAATTAGAGCTTTATACCCATCTGGAGGAAAGCGGTACCTCAGTAGGATATCTAGAGATACAGATCATAGTTACAACAAATAAGTAAATAAATAGATACATAAATAAAATAATAATAATAGTATGGCTCCTTTTGAAGAAACATTCATGCAGGCCTCAATCATAAAAGAGATTTCTCCACCCACAAGTTATTCATATGGCCTTTCACCCAGTTAAAAATAAAAATTCTGCAGAGTCAACAAGTGATACTCTCAAGTAAAGAAGCTTATAAATGGATGAAATACAGTGATCTTGGAAGTAACACTTTGTTCATGGGTACACACTCTCCATCCTGAAGGCACAGTTAACTAGCAGTGTGAGATGCTTTTCTTTTTCTCTTTCTAATAAGGCATAGAATGAATAACGGTAGAAAAAGTCTGCCATTGCTCCACCTTGAAAGTTGTCTCTTCCAATGCCGAGCATTGCTTAAACTTTAGACATGACTATTTAGCATTGTAAATAGATGGTGCATGTGATGATGTTTTAGGCATTTAACTGAGAAGCCCCATTCATTGTTTTCATTTTTAATGAAAGAAATATGAAAATGGAATGCTACTACTTTTTAATGTAAGATACTTACTACTTTTAGATTTGTCATTTCAAAAGTTTCTTTCTTACTTACTTTTTTGTGTTTAGCCTTCCATTTTGTGGGGAAGCTTATGTGTATTAAGATCAAGTATATTGATGTTATGACCTAAAATATTGTGTCTAATAAACTTGCTACACCTTGTTTCCAGTATCTTATATGACAAATTAAAAAAATGGGTTTGTTTAGATACCAAAGGAAATTTATTAACAATTTCCTTAGTTGTTTAATATGACCTTTATTTGGCATTAATGAACTAGTCTGAATAACACTTTTGCAAGAGTATCATTTTGATCAAACTTAATCTGTCCATAAACATCAATGCAATTTATTCTAAATCAAAGTAATTTCATAGGTTCATAGGATCATAGTTTCCCCAACTGTTGGTGGTTAGGTGACTGAAATTCACAAAGGTGAGGGTCTATGGTAGCTAATACTGACTTCTTCTGTACAGGAGGGATATGGGTGCCACCCCAGGAGTGAATTTGAGGTCACCCATCCATTGATCTAGGATGCGTTTGAAGGGGGTCAGTGAGAGTCTTTTTTTCACGCAAATTGGAAGCTTGTTCCAGAGAAGTGGCAGTCTCGTGGAGATGTATCTATGACTCCAGCATGACCTCTTCATTTCAGAGTCGAGGTTAAGATTCCTGTAAAAAGTCACCCTCATGCAGTTTGATTTATGAAAGTGTAGTATTTCCATTGGGGCCCGGTCAGAGACTGCCCTGTAAGCCAGGCACAGGTCACACCTTAGCAACCTGTAGGAGACAGAATACAGTGACAGGACTTTCAGTCTTTCTGTGTAAGGCTTGTTTTTTGTACCCTGTAATTTCTCGGTGAGAAACCTCTGTGGTGTCTCCAATTGTTGCAGGTGTCTTGTGAGGTGCATGCAAAAGGGAGCATTGTACTATAAGGGCAGAGTATAATGGAATTATAACATCCTTAGATCTAAATGCGATGCCTTTACTTATAGGATGTCCCATATAAAAGGATTTCCACACTACTGTGGACATTTGGTGGTCAAAGTTCAGATTGCTATCAACCTGAGTACTCAGATCACGTACCATATATCTACACTTGGGGGGGGGAGGTGCTGTCTATAATGTAATTAGCAGGGATGTTACCTTTCCCAAATGGAATAATTGTTTTGCATTTAGCTTTAATCTATAGCTTTGGAACCAATCATCTGTCTGTGTTAACCCTGTCTGCAGTATATTAACATCATTGTGGGACTCAATGATTGCTCCCAATTTACAATCATCAGGGAACTTGGTAGCCACAGGCTGCCCAGCTTTGCCTGGACTTCTGAGAAATACATTCCGAGTAGTATGCCACCAGTGTCTGGTCTTTTGCTAGAGATGAAGTCACCCACTTTGACAGTATGTGTCCTGTTGATGAGCCAGTTGGCTATGAATCTAGTAATGTAGGGGTTAATTCCAAACTGGGAGAGTTTCTGTATAATACCTGCATGGGGGATTGTGTCCAATGCCTTGGCTAGGTCAGGATAGGTGGTATGCAATGTCTTTCCCTCATCCAGGGCCTTGGTGATTTTTTTCAAAGAAGTCAACCATGTTTAACAGGCATGATCTACCTTTATCGAATCCAAACTAGGTTAGGCCCAGAGTTTGGAGATTACCTATGTCCTTGTTAATAAGGTCCATAATGATTTTTTCCATGGGCTTGCAGATGAGGCTAATCAAGCTTTTCGGCCTATAATTCCTGGGGTCTGTTGATTGTCCCCCTTTGTGCAGAGGGATTGCTGTTGATGTCCTCCATTCCACTGGAACATATCCAGTTTGCAGGCTGTAATTAAACAGGAATCCAAGTGAGTCTGCAAGGTCATGTTTTAAGTTGTTTAAAAGGCAATCTGGGATGTTGTCTGGTCCCATTGATGCCATGTTTTGGCTTTGGTGAGCACCAAGGTGACCTGTTTTCTTGAGAAAATATGTTGAGGAATGGTGGCAGGTATACTTTGTGGGATCACTGGAGGGGACAGGGAGATGGCTATTACCTCCAGCTGAGTATGGGTGGTGCCCCAGCTGGGGATTCTCTTTTAGATTTTGGACATAGAAAAATAATGGATTGTGATTATCCTTAGCTAGGAAGGCTACTTCTGCTTTGTAATTAGCTTTAGAGGACTTGAAAAAATCACTAATTTGTTTTTTTAAGCTAAAGATGGATTTCTGCTTCTGTTGAGCCAGTTCCCTCTAGTTCTTGGACATTAGTTTATTTTGTCTCGTTGTATAGCCTGTTTATACTAGGGGTCCACAAGGGTGGATTGTTTTTTTGTTAAGACTTGGTTTTAATCCAGTCAGGTACAGCCAGTTCTATACAACTGCTTAAGTGGGTATACAGGGTATTGGTGCACACCTCTGCATAGGAGTCTATGTTATCTGCATTTAAGGGTGCTTTGAAATTTCTTATACCATTGCTTAGTAGTAAGTAATTTATCTTTGAAAAATTCTTAAGGGTTTTTGAACTTTACGGGTATCTGGTCTTATAATTACATCGAACAAGACTGATTCATGATCCGTTATCTTACCAGGGAGGACATCACACTATGGGGGTGGGGTGCAATGGTCTCCCATGTTAGTGAGTGTTATGTCCAGGACATTTGAGCCTCTTGTGATTGTGCTGACTAGCTGTTGCAGGACTGAGCTGAACTGAGGTGGGCTACCAGCCATAAATCTGAGCTGAGATGCCAGATGATTTGGCTTGTGAGCTTCTCAAAACCAATAAGTTGCATATATTTTTTTTGCTTGATTATACTACTTACTGCACTTTTTATTGTGTTCTGCTTATTTAACACTGTATTTTAATACTGTAAACTAAACTGCACTGTTTGTATTGCATTTGTCTGCCTTAATGTGCTTGTTAAATCATATTTTGTTGGTTTCACTGATGCAAAGCTTTTCACTGTTTACAAAGTAATTGTTGCTACAATTCACTGTTTGCAAAGCATCTGTTCTGTTTGTTCTGTTTTCCCACCAAGCAATGTTTTAAATAACTGATTTGTTTGCTATTTAAAACATTCTTTAGTGTTTCCTTGCTGTTTTTCTGCTGTTTAAAATATTTTTTGGATGTTTCCCACCTAAATTAGTGTAGCTAGTAGATGTAGTATAGTCCAGATACAGGTTTGCTGCATCTGAGTCTGTTTGTTGTGGGTATTGTATTCTGAACACATTTCCCAAGCCATCTTTGATTGGACAGGGCCCTTCTGCACCCTTGTGAGAGAAGTGTGCTGACTGGAACCTGTTTGGTGAAAGGTCATTAGTCTAGGACTTAGAGTAAGCACCATCATTGGTTCTTTTGATTTTTTTTTAATTTGTTTTAAGTTTTTAGCTTCTGATATTTAAGCCCTGCATTTGCACCGGTTTCTGCTTGTTTGCACATCACACAGCACCATACACTGCCACGCCATTGTGTGCCATAGCTGGATAGATAATTTCAACAATTTTTCCATTAGATACAGCCCTAGTACATTAGTGTAGTCCTCATCTATTGTACATCTCTGGTCTAAGAAGTATTGCTAGTGAGCTGTAACCTATTAAACTACCAGACAAAAAATCCATCAGACATGCCCATCTACAGAGCACCTCCTAGATCAGTCCTGAAAGCACCACCTTTGTGATATCAGTTATTCAAACCTAGCATTATGGACAATTGGACTACTCTTGTTTCTCTTGAAAGCTTTGTTGACTTGGGTCTCCCGAGGTAGTGTAGCAACTGCCTCATGTACACTGACAACCCTCTACTAATAACTCACTCTAGTACAGAGTGTGAGAGGTATATTTACACCAAGAATCTTCAGTCCCTGCTCTCTCACACTCAAAACAGTAACACTGAAAAGGTTGTCAACTCACCCACCACTACTTATGCATATAGTACCACTAGTCATACACATAGTACGCATCTAACACATAAATCAACATATGCGGAGGTTCTCTCAAAAAACTTACCAAAACACCAGAGATCTCCAAATCAAAAGACTGCTACAACTAACACAGCTCCCACAGCACCCAAGACACATATCAACAGCAGTATCTCACCTACCAAGCTCTTAAGGTGTAATGTTCAAAACCCAAAATTGCTCAGCTGCCTGTCTGGTGCCAGGATTCATCAGATCATACATGAACTCAGGTCTCTTGGCAAAAAGTACCATTATGACTGTCATAGCTCATGCTGGAGTGAACAACCTGAGAAATACCTCACTGGACTATATGAAGATAGACATGATTGAGCTCTCTGAAATAGGGCAGTGGATTTGTAACATATGCCAACACAGCTAGGTGTAATTTTGTAAATAATTATATGCCATTTGTATATCAAACTGATTTGTACAGCTGCTTGTGCTGAAAATGTATTTATGAGGTTTGCTTGTGTTAAAATGTATCAGCAGTGTGCCCTGCTGTAAGGGAAAGAAATGTACATGTATTATTGTAACTAAATTAAATGTATACATTGTATCAGCATATACTGGAAGTGAAAAGGTTAATCTTAATCCACCTGACTTTGCAAAATATATTTGAAATTAAATTAGCTTATGGGTTAAGCTAGGGGTCTAAAACACACAGCCCGTGGGCCACATGTGGCCCGCAAAGTAATTTTCCATTGCCCGCGATCAGTTAGTAGGGCGCCTGTTCTGTGGTAGTTTTTTTTTTTTTTTTTTTTTCACAGCCCACGATCACTTAGTAGGGCTCTGGTTGTGTGTAGTTTTTTGGGGTTTTTTTATGGCCCGCAATCACTTGGCTCCTGGTTGTGTGTAGGTTTTTTTTTTTTTTTTTTTCCGTATGTCTGCTCCGTACGTCTTGTATAGATTACATCACCATACGTGCCTAATAGAGTGGAGGTGCGATTAGAGGGTTGCAGTCAGGTGTTTTTTCCTCCTCCAATGGCATCTCCCTCTCAAATCAGGCGCGTTTGTTCAATTCAGTTACATGAATTAAAATATATTTCCAAAGAGTGGAACTGGCTTTTGGGTGTCTTTGTGTCAGATCATCTTCTTCCAGCAGACAGACCCTGAAAATGGGAGCGGAGTGTGGGAATTGTGGACTAAGGAAACAAATTAAAGAAGCCTGTACTGTATTTCTCTGATGAGAAAGAAGCACATCTCCAGATCTATTTAAAGTAGTGAGGTAAGGTGTTATAGTGATTGTAGTTCTCTTTGTTAAAATACAGAGAACCTGCTTGCAGCACAGGGCACCAAACGCAGATTTCTCAGTCTGAACAGTTAAGTTGTCTGGTTTGGCACCCTGTGCTGCAAGCAGATTCTCTGTATTTTAACAAAGATAGGATGATTTTCAATCCTCTTTTCTTGATTGTAAGACTAAGTAATTAAAAACTGCATCAGGGTCCAAACACGTTTTAATTCCCAGAGGGTAAAAGCCATAGAAGTGGTGGTGTACAATCTTGGTTTCATTTCTATAGTTAAGAAAATCTCTGGAATGTAACCATTACGATTTATATCTGGCATTCAGGGATTAATCATTTTGCGTATTTGCCACACATTAAAAGAGGTAGTCTTCCTCACTTTAGGAATGGAGGGGATGAAAGTTATGGTTGCTGTGTACATTTTTATATGCTGCCCTTGGAGAATACTGTATGTTTATTTGACTTTGTTGTACTCAGTACTAACGAAAAGGGATGAGTGGGGACATGTTTCATTTTGGTGCTTGTGCATACTTGGCAAACTGCTGATGTGATCGCTGGGCAAAACAAAATGTGTCATTCCGGTGCTTGTGCATACCTAGACATGCTGAGTCATAAACTATTACTTACCTAGAAGACTGCCGGTACAGAGAACCCTACATAACTCCTATCCCCTTGTAGCACCCAGGATTCACAAATGTGTGACTAAACTTGTTTATTGACATTTGATTACCAGGAATGTCTGACTTGGTAGGTGCCGGTTATCTCTGCAGTCTGCACCTCCTGCTGGATATCTTTGTTCCTAGTGGTTTACGCGGGTGTCTTGGGGAACTCAAGATAGTGTGGGTTAATTATGCAAAGATCATTGTGTGTATGTGTGCATGTATGTAAGCCTAACTAAAGTTTGTACTACCAATTCAAAATTAGAAAACATTTGGAGGTTATTTTGTGGCAGGAATGGAACAGAGTGAGAGAGAGCGAGAATACTTATTTATAATTTGTGGTCATCATCTGTTACTAAGGAAGTGCTTGTTTCAGCACTAGAAAATTTGGAAACTACTATAATTTTCTTTGTATGTTTGTTTATTGCAGACTACTATTATAAGTGAGTATTAGTGATGTCGTCATCCAAGAAACAAAAAGCGTGTTTTCCAAGAGAAGTGGGAAAAATTATATTTTTTCACTGAGTTGAATAGTCAAATCAAATGCCTAATCTGCTATCAATCGGTTTCCATTACAAAGGTATACAATGTATGGAGACATTATGAAACTATGCATGGTAACGAATATGATGTGATTACAGGCAAGATGAGGGAAGAGAAAGTTAAACAACTTGTGAACATTTTTTTTCATCTATGAAGCTCAACAAATCCATTTTCCGGTCAAGGTTGATGGATGAACACTTAACAGCTACCTTATGAGTGGCTGCATCACGTGACATAAAGCCTAATGTCGACGTCCTGGTCTCTGCAAAATGTTGTCAGCTAAGCAGTCAAAATGAAGAAAGGCAATAATTTTCATGGACAACAAATTTTCTGTCTTAGATTTAAGTGCAATTACTGAATATTTGAAACTAATACAATATAATAGTATTGGTCTTTTGCTTCAAACCAAAATTTTTTGTAACTTTTTTGCTAATTAAAAAAATATAAAAATATATAGTTTGTGGATGACTTGGACTTGTGGCCCCCCAAAAAATTCCTTGGGGTTTATTTATGGCCCTCATGCTTCCTTGAGTTTGAGACCCCTGCTCCAGAGTATGACTGTGAATGCAAAGGGTACCCATCTATCAACTGATGTATGTATTACAGCGATATGAAGACAGTGTCACTAATGTTGGCTCATAGCCCACCATGTATGTACGGCATCCTCCACATGTCCTGCCCTACCAGGTTGACAGAAATGACTGAGCAACAAATGTGTTACGACAGTGTGCCATACTGACATAGAACAGAAATGTATAGCAGTTATTACCTGTGCTGGTGTATGTATGTATGGTTAGCATACCTCTCAACTGCACAGATTCTCACAGAATGTTCAGATTTTGCCTCATATTTTTGGTGTGGTCCTCCTAAAATCTGTACTTTTCTGGCAAATACCTGAGGACTGAAGTAATTAAATAATGAAAAACATTTGAGTTTAAGACTCCACATCCTTCAGAAAATTCATGCTAATGCAAAACCTATTAGTCTATCAACTTTCTAGGTTTGTAACAGCAATATTTGAAATTCGTCCCTATTTGTCCCCCCATCATTTTAGGCTTTGTCCAGATTTTTTGCTCTAAGAGATTGAGAGGTATGAAGGTTAGGTGTATCTGTGGCCTCATAACCCACGACATGGGATGCAAAACATCATGTAAATGAGCCGTACATGTTGTACACATCTGTAATCCTAATGTCTGTGCATCCAACAGAGTTACAATTTTACAGCTAATGGTTGTTGCATTGCCAACAGAGTGACCTACTATGGACATGGTTACTATCATAAGCAGGAGTATCATGTAGAAATAGTAGAGGTGTCCAACTGTGTTATGACCTTGTATCTATGCCTACTACAAACAGTTATATGACCACCCACATAGTTGTATGGCCTCGGCAATACCTAACTTGTACAACCTGTCTCTACCAAAGTAGAGTAAACACATTTTCTGGACAGCAGTAGTGCACAAAGCACATAATGGGATGCTATATTGACTGCACAGGGGGAATATAGGAGCAGGCACTAACTGGCTAGCATGTAATCCTTTGGCTGGATGTCCATAGTAGGTCACAGGTGGATTACTGTAAGGCTGACTATGAGTATAAATTGGACACATCCACTGACGGCAACCAGAAGGCCATCTTCACATATGTCTGCAGTCTCATAGGCAACAACCCAGCCCACCCTGTAATGGAGGTCAATCATAGCACATATGCACACACCATCGCTACAGCCAACCTGCTGCAGGCACATTTAGGCCAAATATTACCCCCCCCTTGGCTTAACATCAGTATAGGTGGATATGCACACCACATGTACTCCTACCCTCATCATCATCAATCAGGTGCCACTGCCCACTTAAACGTAAAAATAGCACGTCCTCTTGGGGACTGATAACATTCCAGTCTGCATCCTACATGAACTCAGACATATGCTTCCAGCTCCATTACACACTGTATGTGAGCCAAGCCTGAGCAGCACTGACAGCCCATCTGCAAGGAACACCTACACTGTCACCCCTTTACACAAATGTGAATGGTAGTTTATGGAATGTACTGGCCCTCATAGGGGGGAATATGACACAACAGGATCAGGAGTATAATGCATGTTCATACAGTGCTGCTAAGTACGGGATATGATGTGTTCGTACGTAGTGGCTCCTGATGATAATTAGTCATGTGCCATCTCTGTCAGGAAGTCTGTGCGATGTCAGAGATCCTGTGATGTGCTTCCCTGTTTATGTCTTCCAGGTGACATGCAGAGGCAGCCCGCCTACACTGAGCAGGAGACTGCGGCCATAACTGAGGCCATCCTGGAGAATTATGACATCGTCTTTGGTCGGAGTTGCCAACATCAGCAGGAGAGGACTGCCCTATGGGATGAGATCATAGAAAGAGTCAACAACATATGATCAGGTCAGGCACAGGGCAAATGATCTGATCCAGCGTGCCCGGCAGTGGGCTGCTGCAGTCGCGAGGGACTGTTCCGCTACCAATGGGGGGCCAGCCAGATATGCCCCACTTACAGCAATGGAGGAGCTCCTGGCCAACCTGGGGTAGCCCCCATTAGAACATCAGCACAGGACATAGCAGTCAGGGAGGTGGGTGGCAACCAGGCAACAGGCGAGGAGCATCCAGGTAAGGCAAAAGTGCACATCACTGTACTGAGGTTGCATTACAACCGTGTTCTAAAGAGTCTTTAGATGCATATGTCAACACAAAATACATCAGTGGTTGGGGTTTAGTAATGCACACAAGCGCATATCTATGGTAAAGGATAGCTAAATGTGTAATATCATAGTTTATACTGTACCTGTGCATAACTAGTATTAATCATGGACAAATGCATATTGTGAATCAGCTAACAATACCTCTCCTTCACAACTACCTAGGTCCTCCTTTTCTGCATGAGGTACAGCAGCCAGAAGCTGGTGAGTATGAGAATTTACTGTTGTGGCTCACCAGTACCCCGGGCATGTTAAGGTCATGCATGTGACCATGCACACAACTGTTACATACAGACAACTTCCAATATCTGCATGATCACTTGTGGTGGGATTCACTACCTAATATCACAGTGTATATTACAGGGGTATATTTGATTTGTTCTCACATCTCTGTAGCATACCTACCTCACAAACCAGTCATTGCAGGACATCTGGATAAAGATTGCCAAAATGAGGGTACAAAGGGCCAGGAGTAGGGACATATTGTATACATTGGTATTATACAGTGCATATAACAGGTGTACACACCTGTTAGAATACCAGATATTTGTGATATATGACAATGTGAGCACAATACACAAGACCAAACATCTATCCAACTTTTCATGTGACCTATAATCTGTACAATGCAATTGTCAAACAAACTAATCTGTTAGTGGAGCAAGTATGTGACATGGACATTGTCCAATAAACTAGATGCATATGTGTGCACATGATGAAGCCCATACTGTGGTGTAGCAGTATGTGACAAAACCAAAGCAGGACATCATATTGGATACACACCTGCCATCAATTACGGACTCTTGGATTAACTGCAAATAACACTCATCTCACATACCAAGAATATCCTAACACATACGTGTAGCTGCCTGTTACAGCAAAAGCCATGGCTCACATACAGGTTAACATACTGCAAAGGGATCACATTTTAGAAAGGTATCAGCCTGAAGAAGGCTACATAAACATACCAGCAGCATTGCATATGCTATGGAACACAGTGCAGATAGTCATCAAAAGGTGTTTAGACATGTTACAACAGTGACATTGTGAAGAAGTGGACATCCCTACATGTATGTGGAGGTTACAATACCAACAATGTCCAGGGAGGCTGCCAGGAGCAATATAGCAACACTGAAGGAGTGTCAGGCATCTGTGGAAAGTACTGGGTGTGTACTACATGTGAAAACAATCTTCCATGGTCTCCACATGTCTTGGCTGTAGGGTGTGTTTGGGAAATGGCAGCTGTTCCTCACAACAAATGACATACAGTTCTGGGTAACTTCTGGACAACAATACATCAGCTTTTAAAAAAGCATGTGTGGAAATGTGTTAAGGTGTTATGACACCAAGGCTAGACAGTATTTGTCCACAATATGGTCGTGTTAGTGTTGGCCAATAACAGCACTGCACAACAGCAGAAGCAGACTACCCACACACTGAAGCAGGCTGATGACAGTGTCCTGCTTTGCATTTTCTATTCACAGGTTTGAACTGTGGCTGTAGCCAATTTGGAGTTTACTATGACCAGTTTCAAACCCCGATCACTTGTGGCTATAATCCTTCTGGTCTCTGCCACATAGCTCTGGATGGGGAGGAATTCCAACATTGCAGACAGCAATGGCACACACCTTACAGCCACAGAACCAAAGGATGTCTTCACAGGAACAATATCAGCAGTCTGCAGTGGCCAAGGCTGAGACCACACCTAACTACAATACACAATCTGTGTGGTGACCTGGCGACCACTGTGCACAGGGTATGTCCTCGCAATATGACAGATTAGGATGTGTTTTGCAAGGGAGAGTGTGCAAACATTGCCATGTCAAGATACGCCATGCTGATAGACACCTTCCCAAGAGGACTGAATGCTGTTCTGAGATCAACAGGTGTTTTACCAAATTATCAGTTTACGGGTGTGCACCCCCATGCAACCCGTCTAATGTAGTCATATCATTTACGATATCATACCCCTACCTGATGTGTATTTCCTTCAATTGGAGTGCA
This sequence comes from Protopterus annectens, assembly GCF_019279795.1. Lineage (NCBI taxonomy): Eukaryota > Metazoa > Chordata > Ceratodontiformes > Protopteridae > Protopterus > Protopterus annectens. Next base: position 326,978,464 of record NC_056726.1, on the reverse strand, counting down.
CAGGTTATATTTCAAATGAAATAGTGGAAATATTATGGCAATATCACTGGTGTCTCAAGTGATTATTCACAATATCCTTGCATGTTAAAAGGGTCTGTAAAACTACTATGTCCACTGTAAACTTGGGACGTTGTTTGAGTAACCACCCTTGTTTTCACATACATGCAATGCAGGCTATCCCATCTGCAGATCACAGTATGACATTAAGTAGGGTCACCAATCCACTGGACAAACAGTAATATATCAGACAAACATAGGAGATATGAGCAGCAGACAGGAAAGATGAACCACATATGTAGATATTACTGGAAATGCAGTAAAGTTGGTAGGTATGTTCTGAAGATTTTGTCACAGTGCTATACAGATAAACAGCAGTAATGTTTACATGGGTGCAGTGTGTTTTAGGTGAAGGCTTACCAACAAATAAAAACATTCACATATCCCGCTGGTGTAGATTTGTATTTACAGTAAGTTGAAAAGTATGCACTGCATGTTGTTGAGGGCCTGTCTATAGTGTGTCTGTTTTGGTCTGAGTGTGTGTCATGACTGTCATCTGTTGTATAATGTGAGGTCTGGGGAATCCGTGTGGGACACCTCATTTGTGTGAGCGTGTGAGTCTGAGTGTATGTACCAGCAAACCTTATAGTGTCGATAACAATGTACATATGTTGCCTTTTCCTCACAGGCAGACATGGTGGTCGCAGTCCATCCTGCTATGTAAGTAATGTTAGTTTGTTCGGCAACTCTGACCATTATGATAACTGTATTGAGGCACAGGTGGGATTGTCAGGGGCTGTATCTGTGTCATCGGTTGGCATCCCACCTTTGTCAACCCCATCCCCGCACACAGTCACAATGTCAACACATTCCCCATCATGAGTGGCCACAGTTGAAGGACAGCTGGGTGCTGGCAGGGAACATGCAAGTGTGGTGACTATGGCAAGTGAGTGCCCAGGCACTAAGCATAGCCAGAGTCCTGGCGAGGTCACACACAGGCAGGTGGGCAGGGGTGCTAGGAGAAGAATGGCTGCCCATCCAGTTAATGTTGAGAGTACCACTGCTGCAGTAACCAGGTGCATGTTTCTGTCTGTACTGGATGCACAGGCACATAACAAACGTAACACAAGACAAATGTGCAGGCTGGTTGAGAACACCTCCCTGGTGTAGATGACAATTTTCATTAACTCATTGGGATGCTGCGAGAGGGCAATGAGATCACTAATAGATGGTGGGGTCAGGTCATGGCAATCCTGCACCACGGAGTATCTGTGCTTGAATGTTTGGTGGATGGGAGGCAGCAGCCATGTGGAGGTAGCTCAGCACCATGATCAGCTGGGTGTGCATGTGGCCATGCACCATCATGCTCCTGTATGCACAGTAACACCAGCAATACTGAAGGTGGTGTGATGTCCTCACCAAGATGTGGCAGGCCATCGGCACATGGTCCTGGCTAGTTCCAATGGGGACACAGATCCAGCGGACAACCATCACCATCAGGGAGCAGTACTATGTCCGGCCTTGTCCCTGGTGGTGCCCGTGATACCCCTGCCAGGTACAGTTCCCGTGTCCATGGCCAGAGATGGTGAACTGCACACCCTGCCATGTACGGGCCACAGCTGTCCAAAAAACATCAGTGTAGGGCAGCCACATGGCATGTGTATGGGCATTCAGGCACACACACACACACACACACACACACACAAAATCAGTAAAAGGTCACCTCCACACACATGCACCACATCTGCAGAGGCCATGCTTTTCCCACACCCCAAACACACACCCATACTGTCAACTGAATGGCAGAGCCTAGGCCTCTGGAAAAACCAAACCACACCCTGTGCATATGAAGAAACCTGTGCCAGATCCCTGCCATCAAAACCATTGATGCAGGGACATGCATCTATGGGTCTGATGCACAGGGTGAACTTACTAAATTGTAGATATATAATGTTGTGTAAGTTGCTGTCATCTGACATTTGTAAGGACTACACATCATAGTGTGTGTGCAGTGTTAGCCATGATGCATTATTGCTATTATTAATGATGAGTGAATGTGTTCTCGCATGCTGCATCCTGTTTCTCTTCTAGGTGTCTGTGTGTCACCAGGATGTGGTCGTGCAGCAAGACCAAGTGGTATGGCAGTATGGTAATACATCTACCATGTCTTTGGCATGGTACTGCTGTATCTGCATGGATCTCCCAGGTCTGTAACACAGTGATTGCATGTGCCTCACAGATTATAGGGCTGCGGGTTGTACATAGGTATATGTTGATTTACAACATCTGTTGTAGAGTAGAGAATGGTACGTGTGTGGTTTGGACACACCTCCATTTGCTAATAACCACAGCCCCAGGGGATATTCATCAACCAAACACACTGTGAGTACTACAAACACACACACACACACACACACACACACACACACACACACTTGCCAGTACTGAGATCCATAGGTTCATTGCTCCATAGGTGTGTAGTAGGTGAATGGGCCTGAAGGCTCTACAAGGCTAGCCCAAAGGAATATCCTGGCATCAGGCCACATGACAATAGTCCCCATGGTGGCTCATGAGTATAGTCACTGGAGTGGTCCCCAGGAGTGGGTATTGTATTCCCCATCCACTCATACAGATTTCTATTGTGGGTGGCCAGTGATGTACACTACTTCCCATATATGTGATTTATACTAAATAACATGGACAGTGTCTGGGTTGTGAATCTATCCCACAAACATGTCCTTTGAAGTGTGGAAGTGTGCTTGAGGTCTCTGCGGCATGTTGTGTGGAAAGATTGGTATCTTCAGATGTAGCATTCCTGACCTAGTTTGGTGAGACATGGCTGTGTAACTGAGATAGTGATTGCACCTACATAGACAGTATGATACGGGGATTCATTGCAGTTATTGGAGTTTGTCCATACAGGGTATGTGTATAAGACATGGTGTTCTCTTTGTGGGGTACTTTTGCAGACTCTACAGTTGTTGCAGGTGTCCAGTGGGGTACATGCCAAAAGAGCCACTGTACACATTGATTAGGCTACTGAGGGGAGGGTACAGGGTGACCATGTCCTTTTACTTGCTGGATAACACACACTTAATCAGGAGATGTAAGACATCAAAGTACTTTCTCATGTCAGTGGCACTGTTGTGGTCAACAGACAGCTGAATGTCAACCTGTGCTCCCCATTCTGTTATAACAACATCACTGTTCAGTGGACTACTACCAATGTATTACTTCCTGTGAGTTGTGGTGTTCCCAAAGGGAATGGCAGCACATCTCCTGGCATTTAGGTAATGTCCAGGGTTCTGACAACAGTCACAGGTGTCAGAGCGATCTTTGTGCATGATGTTAACATCACATGGATTGGGAATGCTACCACCCACCTTACTTACTGTTGTATGCAAGCATTTTCAGCCAGGGTGCCTTTGTGTTCTTCTGTACCTCAGAAGGGTAGATCCCAAACATGACAGGACATGGGTCCATGCCTTGTGTGATATCAGTCATATCTGGTCATCAGGAGTCCACTGCAATCACACCATGGGTACTATCTGTTATGCAGTTTGCAAGAGAACTACTGATATAGTGGTTGATGCCTAGCCAAGTGTGTTTGTGTATGATTCCTGGGTGGAGAGTGGTCTCTGAGTATTAAAAGAGTTGCCTATATTGTTAACTATTCCATATTGTCACATAGTCATTGCACATGGCACTACGCATGTAGGGCTGTAGATTGTCTACACCAACCTCTATGGTGTTTGACAACTGTTGTTCTTGCAATGTGGACATTGGGACATATACTAGGTCTCAATATAATAATTTAGCAAAGCTCATCCCCCATTGGATCCTGTTTTTACACAATTACACCAACACCTACCCAGGGCACTGATGACAGACAGAAACAAACCAGTACTGAGTTTCAAACCCCTATCTACCTATGTATTGCTACTATGTTACACATGTATCAAGCTTATAGGATGAATGGTGAGGAACATCAGCAGTCATTGTAAATAACAGCATTGAGTGACAGATTTCATGAAATACTTTACCCTATATACCCATTTACATTTGCCAGGAGTGAGGTTTAAACCTCTATTTACATTTGCCAGGAGTGAGGTTCAAACCTCTATCTATGGTTTTCACCACATGCACCACTGAGCTTACATGGTTTAGGTTATCAACAGGTACTTCTAAGGTGAATGATATCTGCAGGGCTGCTTAAGTAGGGCACTGAGAAGTGTACTAGGGCCAAGGTACAAACATATATATATATATATATATATATATATATATATACACACACACACTCACAGACTTGCCAGGAATGAGATTCAAACTCCTACCTATGAAGTTATGGTGACAAGCTTAGGGTCGATAGCCTAGTACCAACCTATGAACGTATATTGGATGGGAGATAGGAAATTCACCTCGGGGATCATGTCAGTTGCCCTGCTAGACAGAGGCCCAGAGAAGTAAATCTTGTGGGAAAAAATTTCCAGGGAATTGTTATTGCTAGGCTTGCATAGGCCTTAGGGCCGATAGCCTAGTACCAACCTATGAACCTATGAACATTGTTATGCATTTATCACACATGCCACGGAGCTTATAGGTAAAGCAGCATCCAAATTTACTTCTAAGGTGAGTGGTATCAGCAACCACTGTAAAGTATTACACTTTGAAATGTACTGGCTGTGTATGAACACAAAATGCTTCAATCTACAGAAACACACACACACTTTTTCAATTACAAGAACTGAGATTAGAACTCCTAAGTAGCATTTTGCACTACAGTATCAGGCAGTTATTGTGAGCGCCACAGAACTTATTTGTTGGTAAATGTTCCAAAGGTATCTTTGAAGGTGAGTGATAGCAGCAGCAGTGTTAAAGGATGAGTAAGGGAAGTGTAGTGAGTGTAAATGGCCTCAAAACCATGCCTATACAAATGCACACATTTTTACAGTTGGCAGGACCAGGATTAGAATGCCTACCTACTTAGCTTGCTACATTATAGTATTACACAGTTATTGCAAGCGTCACAGAGCTTATAGAACCACAAGCTGCACAAAGGGTTATTTCTAGGTGACTGACATCAGCAGGAGTGCTAAAGTAAGACAGTGGGAAGTGCAGCGAGTGTGAATAGCCTCAAAATCACATCTCTACAAGAGACACACACACCTTCCCACATTTGTACAGTTGCAAGGACCAGGATTATAATGCCTACCTAACTAGTTTGTTATACTACAATATTGTGCAGTTATCGGAAGTGCCACAGAGCTTACATGTTGGCAAGTTATCCAAAGGTATCTTTGAAGGTGAGTGACATCAGCAGTAGCAGTGCTAAAGAAGGGGTAAGGGAAATGTAGTGAGTGTGAATGACCTCAAAATCATGTCTCTACAAACACACACATTTTCATAGCTGCCAGGACTAGGATTAGAACTCCTAGCAACCTAATTTGCTATATTACAGTATTATGCAGTTATCACTAGCGCTATAGAGCTTATAAGGCTGCAAGCTGCCCAAAGGGTTATTTCAAGGTGACTGACATCAGCAGGAGTGCTAAAGTAGGGCAATGGGAAGTATAATGAGTGTGAATGGCCTCAAACTCATTCATCTAGAAACACACACACACACACACACACACACACACACACACACACACACATGCTCACACACAACTTTACATTTGACAGGACTGAGATTACAAATGCTACATGAATACTTATTTGTACTATAGAGTTACACAGTTATCACAAGCACCACTGAGACTATAGGATTGAGGGCTAACAAAAGGAATTTCTATAGTGAATGACATCAGCACATCATGTGATATAGGCCAATGGGATGTGTACTGGGTGGGGAAAGGCCTCATAATGGGATTCTTTCTGTCAGTCTGTCTCTCTCTTCCCCACATCTGTGTGTGTGTATGTTTGACATATTATATTATGTTGGCCTTAGATATGTGTAAGTATTCCTATCCAGTGTGTGTTTGTGAAGTATATATGGTGTACAATTTGGTGTGTGTGCACAGACAGCTGTGAATAACAGATATCTATAGTCCACTGTATTGTCAGACATGGGCTTCATTTCTCTAAGTGTAGGAGCATGCCCAGTATGACTTTCTATACTGAGTGTATGAAGCCATTCCAGGGAGAGTTGTACTTCAGTCCAGGGTTTTGTGTGCTACAGCTCCACCTAGCAACCTGTTTCTGCAGGATATCTGTAGCTAGGTTGCCAATATGGAGACACAATCGGCGTAACATATGGGGGATACTGTAACTATTGCTGTATGTGCTGCTTGTGTGACATGGTTGGTTGTAGCATAGATTTTCTGACATAGATACTGTTTTATACTGTGATGTATCATCTCATCAACTACTGAGAAATATCATTCTTTGCTCACAGTTATTTACCAGGGAAATACAAGATGAATGAAGCTGAGACCAATATTCTGAGGTATATATACTACACATTCTGGCACATTCCTGGCATTGTGGAGGGGTAGCTACAGACAATAGACTGCTGGTTCTGTGGAACTGGTCCAGCACCTTGGTAGTATACTGACTGGGGATCCCCTTCTTGTGCTTTTCTCAACTTAACGGAATGGCCATATCCTGCTGGGGCCATACCTCTCAGCTGTACAGATACTTCTAGGTTATCCAGAGGTAGGACTCATATATCTGGTCAGTTTACCTTTACATTGTGGTTTACAAGCAGTTTTGTTGCTATTCATTCATGCGTTTGCAGTCAGGGCATAGTATGGGCAGACATTAAAGTTTTAGACTTCACACACTCCATGACATCCATGCTTCTACACCCCCCTCCTAACATTATGAAAGCAATATCTCAGAGGTATCCCTATAGTTGGGCCTTTATCCCAGTAGTATTTATGGCCTGGTCCACAGTTCTTGCAGTAGGACATGGGGAGTCATGCTACTGGCATTTGTCAGCATGGCCTTGCCTTTGATTTCTGTTTACTGTGTTAGGTTGTTAGTTAGGACCCCCTGACATTCTGTACATTGGGACTATGGGTGAGGCATGGGCCTTTGCCAGAGGACTGTAGGCCATTTGAGAGTGCTGCAGGCCAGTGCATTCTGTCACTGATATGTTCTCTGGCTGCAAGGCAGTGGATTACCCTGGGGTGACAGTGGTAAGTGGTTGAGGTGTTCTGCCAATCCTTCCTGTTCATACTGATCCACAAGTCTGGATATGGGCAGGTTGCTGCTTATAGCTAGGGACACACCTGCATGGGACATCTATTCAGCATGCAGCATCAGGTATGTATTCCCATACAGAGATGGGTTCATGCTGTACTCATTCCCTACAACAAGGATATGACCTGTGATAAACCTGTGGCTGATGGTGGGGTGAGCTGGGTGCATGTGTAATATGGAAGCTACTGGCACCTGACTCACAGATATGCCTGGGACATTGCCCTTATGCTGCTTTGTGTGTGGACATGGGCAGCCTGTCATTACTTTATAACTGTGCTTTTTGTGGTCTGCCAGGGATTGGCCAGACTACCATTATTCCATACTAGAGGGCAAGTAATGTGATGCTAACCTCTATGTATAATTCCAAAGTTGTGTGCAGTTGACAGTTATTTTATATGCACTCTGGGTAGGGTACTTCCACCTGTGTACTGTTTCTATGTATGTGCACCTGCTCATGGCATGTCCAGCTATCTGATGGTGACATATATTGACATCTGGACAGTGAGTATGTACAACTGCTGACATGGTGTAGCTGAGAAGCAGTGTGGTTGGCACTGCAGTTATTGGAACATGGCCCTGTCAACCACAGTACTGTACTTAGGCCACTGAGAAACAACCATCCAGGCCCACATGCTGACCACTTCCAGGCAATATTAAACACACAACAAACTCACCACAGTGACCCCTGCATATTGTACACATGCAACAATGTAGATTGGGACAGCTCTGGCAATCTGTGCTCCAGTGATATTACTCCTCAAACTTATATGTTACTGCATTTCTACAGGGGATTTTGGGGGGGGGGGGTGCACACCTGAAGACTTTAAACATTTGCAATGACTGTACTGGTATTTTGGTTACTCTGTTGGCTTCCATTTCATATTGTATTTTGACCTATCATGCAGAAAGGAGGCATATCAGTAGACTACATATGTTAGATTTTAATGCCATAAATTTCAGTTTCAGGCTTCTGACCCTTCAGAACTAAAATGTAACTACCAGACCTGTTGTAGTATGTCTGTGTAGGTCTGGAGGGGGTGTCCTCCTAGTTTAATCCCCGAGGTGCACCGTGCATTCGTACTTGTCAAATTTAAACATTGCTGCTGTTTCCGTTTTTTTTTTTTTTTTTTTTTTTTTTTTTTAGTTTAAAACCTGGCATACGCTGCACACACCTGTCAATGTAAACAGCGCTAACACATCCCCTTCCTTAGCTGTGCTTAGCTAAGGGAAAACACAGGCCACTGAGCTCCAATTTGCTTACAGCAGGCATTACACATCCCCTTTTCCTGTTAATTGCTCCTCCTGCCTACATGATCTTGTTCTAGTACCTACACAGTTAGGTGCAGTGAGTGGACTTAGAATATTTTGTGATTCAGTAACATTCCCCTCATTTGCATATCCCAGCTTGTAGGTCATTAGTTACTGCACTAAAATGGCCCCTTTCCCCTTGACAACCAGTGCTCCCTGGTATTGTTTACATTCTGAATGCCATAGACTATAATAGCAAAATGCCGATTTACCTTAAAATTGAGTTTTCCTTTTTTTATTTTTTTTTTTTTATTTTTTTTTATTTTCAGCACAGTCATGTTTGCGCGCAGCTGCCATGTGCTTAAACAGCCAAGTTCGGCCAAAAAAAATTAAAATTTTCATAAAAATGAAACAATTTTTCATGACAATGGCCTTATATTTGGTCATTGGCATGAATAATGAAAATAATATGTGCTTTTCTACGAGCTGTCATGCCTCCGTTTTGTCATTTGCAGAAATCTATTTGGTTATTAACGAATACATTTCTGCACTGACACTGTTCTAACACGGAGTTTGGGCAGCTTGTTGAATAGATAAATCACCTCATTTGCATGGTTTCCACCAGCAAATGAAGTGATTTGCATGCCGCATGGCTTTCCTTGCTAGAACAGTGTAGGGCCATTCATGTACATGATAATGGCACTATCCTGAATCACTCAGTGGCCATTTTTTGTGCAGGAGCAGCTACTCTGTTCCTGCATGGAAAAATGGCTTTGTGAATCCTGGGGAATGTTTTTGCAAGGGGCAAGTCCCCTACATGCCCTGCATGGGGGGCTGGACCCCCCATACCATCTGGTAATTACATATATGATTTCTGAGATCACATTACAGTGGGGAAAAGATTACAATCTCCAATCCCGACTCTACCATGATTTCAGTCAAAACAGTCTGAATAGGCCCATTCTGCCATATATTACTGTTGTTGTTGAGGAACTTTTTTGCATTGAAGACACAACCTCTGTATTGTTATACTGCCTATAGTTGTGATGCTTCCATTGGAAACCATTTGATGCAGATGGCAACACTTCCACTGTTGTACTTGCCGTGGGCATCTTTCATGGGTAAGGATGCATATTATTCCACAAATGTGTGTTATTGATAGCTATGTCATGTTCTCTTCATAGAAAGCTGTTTGCCATTTGTAACTGTCTATGTCAGTATGTTACACCTGCACTATATATATATATATATATATATATATATATATATATATATATATATATATATATATATATGTATAGATATATATATAAGCCAACATACACAGCATTACTACATTGGACAAGGATGTGCCTTGTTAATATTATAATTCATTTGCATATCGCACATAAGCTCAGTTTGATGCACTGCACCATGAATTATTCCAAAATCTTTGGAATATGATAGTGTAACAACTTCTGGAATTCCTACTTGTGTATGTGTACATGTAACCATAATGTAAGTGAAAGCAGCATGCACTGTCTTAGTCCACTAGATAAAATCTGTCTTGCTAATAATACTATTCCTTTGCACATCACACATGAATAATGTTTGTTGCATTTTCCCTTTAATTACTCAAACAACTCTGAATTAGTATGGTGTAAGAAATTCCAGAATCCCAGCCTTAGAGTTGCAGAATTCCCTTTCTATAGTAAGCTATTGTAATTGTGTGTGCTGAATTCAATTGCTCTGCACATATGTAACACTCTGGTGAGGATTCACGAAGCCTCCGTGTAAGAGTTATAATTCTTACACGGAGGCTGCAGTTAAACGGAGTGATGTCAGCATGCTCTGCATATTCATGAGAGCATGCTGAATCACACCTAAGTCTAACACGGTCCATGTAAGACAGTAGGGGGCGTGTCCGTAGGCCAAGCCCTGCAAGCGGACACGCCCCCAGAAGAGTAAAAGTGCCCAAAGTAAACACCCACGACAGAGTCCACGGAAATGTGAATAAACACAACACAACACATGCCCCCACAGACTATGAACAGAAAATATATAAATGAACATGTGATATATTTTTTTTAAATTGTAAATATGTTTAACCGTGAGTGCGCTCGTTTGCGCGGGAGTGCCCGTAGCGCAGCTACAGTTAGCAGTCAGTGGGAAAGCATATAAGAACTAAATATGCAAAGTAAACCAAGAAGCAATAGCGTAGCAGTAGAGACGTCAGCTGAAGAGCAGGCATTCATGGTTTGAGCCCCCACAACACCAACTTTTATTTTTAGCAAAATAAGCACGAAACAAGTCCCTGACAAACATGTACACATATAAAATCACATTTTATGTAAAATGTAATGAACTAGTCCATTTATTTTGAAGAAATGTGAGGTAACAAAACAATAAAAAAATGCCAGATGTGCCTATAGCTGAGCTACAGTTTAACAAGGGGAGTGCATCTGCCCGTAGGTGAGCAGTGGTTTGACAGGTGCAAAATGAGTGCCCGTAGGTGAGCAGTGGTTTCACACGCTGAAACTGTGTGCCCCTAGCTGAGCTGAGCGTGCTATGCATACTGACAGCCAAATGAGGCGTAAGCCAGTGCACCCCGTTTGCGCGGAGCTGCGCACTGCACCAACAAGCTAACCGACGGGCAACGTTGAGCAAGCTGTAACAAAACTGCCTTTACACAGACACACCCCCTAGCCTGTCTAGACAGTCATAAAATATAAAAAGCAGTGGCCAGGTTCGAACCCAGGATACCATGCACCATAGTCAAGGTACTGAACCACTAAGCTACGACAGCTGTACTCAGAAATGCAGTAATAGCAAATATATAGGAATGAATAGAAAGTGGAGCATGACAAAGCAGGTTTTGTGAAGTAGATACAATTCCAAAATGGCCAATCACAGATAAGTGCGGGAAAAACGGCATATATAAGCCCCATAGGCGGGAATACACAGCATAAATGATTGTAGAACTGACTTGCAGCCAGAATGTCAGGTGTAGGTTGCTTTCGAGCACAGAGGTGGGGCATTGAGGAGTCCAGATACATGGTCTGGCTCCTAGTCCACAATCATGAGGCCCAACTCATGCAGGGCCAGGTCCTGTGGGGAGCATATAGGGCCGAGGCGTGGGACCGGTTGGCTCATGATCTTACCAGTGCCACAGGGATTCCAAGGACTGGTGAGCAGGTCCGTCACCTCCATGCGGACCTGAAGAGACGCAAGCAGGACCAATTGAACCTTTGGATCCAGGAGGCCCGGCAAATGCCCAATGCCCCACTACTGAGTAAGTTACATTTAATTATGTATGTAAGAAATTAAATTAGCTGATATTATGGAGATGTATATTCCAATATTACTTCATTTATATTACAGCTGCAGGTGTCCGTTCTGCGAACCGCAGAGCCTATGGTGATATGCTGGTGTGGTTGCGCCACCAGGCAGGTCAGTAATCCACTCCCAGTAACTGTAAAGAAATATAAAAGTATGACAGTTAGCAAAAGAGTGCAGTGTAGTCACTAAGTAATAAAATGTGCAAGTAACAGTGTAAAAGTGTTTGCAAGTATTGCTTGATTACAAAAGTGTGTTGCAGTCTGAAATCCAAACAGAAAAATGAAAATGTCTGAAATAAAGTCTGAAATAAAGATGCCCCACCTATAATATCATAGTGCACAACCTGCAGCAGGCTGAAAAGTACAGCTGCAGAAGATGAGCAACTCACATGTGTGAAATATATCCCTGTTGAAATACTGAAACATGACATAAGTGAGACTGCTGGAAAGGATTGTAATAACTACAGGTAAAACATGTCAATAAAGCCTAGAAGTAAGTACCATCCTGACTAGTAAAATGAAAACAAGTGAGAGAGTGTGAGAAAGAGTTATGAATCCACCAATAAAGTAGTAATAACCCCTGAATAAAGTATACTGCAGTCAGTACAGAATGAAATGAATGTAACAAGTAGAACCAAACTGCGAAATGTGTCCAAAGTGTTGCTGCAGCTGGAATGTGTATCCCAAAATCTGGATATGTTGCTCTCAGTCTGCAATATGCAGATAGTATGATTGTCTGAAATATCAAACATCCACAGTTGTCTATAGCTATATAAAGCAAATGTAGCAGGATGATGTAGCTGAACAAAGCCAGATATGAACGTGTATGAGTAACAATAAAATGTATATTGATGTAGCAGTAACAGTCCTATCACCAAATTGAAGTAGTTATCATATAGGAAACTGTAGTTAGAACAGTAGTGTGTATATATCTGTAGCTATTAGAAATGTACAGCATATGTATTGGTATGGGAAGGTGTTAATAATATTTTCTTCACCCCACCCTATAACCACATATAATCCATTCCACGTGAAAATGGTATGTGCAATCACAATTAACACCCCTGGACATTTGTCCTGATGGGTCATAAATATTTGCATGTCCGTTGATGCATCTGCCCTGTTCATACATCAAAACCTGATGGCCTGTTGCCATCAATCAACCCTGCATGTTGTTGGACTGTGTATTGCTGTTCAAATTATGCATGTGTTATGCTTGCTGTTCAATGGTGTGAATATCTGGGTGTTTGGTTAATGGGAATACTAATGCATGCTGTTACAACTAATTGCGAATGGTATTGTATGTTACTAACCCAAACTGTCATGACATAATGCAAAACATAGGACGACAGGGAAGGTGGGTTCCAGCGGACCCACCTCTCCCACCTCAGCTGGCGAGTGCACCTGGCACTAGTGCCCAGTCTGGACCCTCCTCCGGTGGCCCTGTGCCACCTGCGGGTGGAAGCGCTGCAGGGGATGGGGCTCGTCTCCCCTCTGCAAGTGTGGCCGGAGGAGAACCACCACTCACCCACCTTAGCGTCTGGACTGTGGTGCGTAGGGAGATCTGGGACTCTGTTCTTGGGCCCCTACGCCAGCTTGAGGCACAGGTGGCACAACTTACAGGCATGCCTGTTGCCCGGCCTACACAGCCCCCAGCACAGCCCCATCCTGGGCAGTGAAGGAACAGTGGCAACTGCCCATGGGTGGGGATATCAGTTCCACTGTTGCCATCTGTGGGCTCATAGGCTCTGGATATCCAAACATCCGTCCCCGTCAATTGTGTAACCCCCCCACACGTGTCATACACCGCCCCTGTATGCGTCTTGTTTGTCTTGTCTGTTGACCTACCCAACCTACCTCCCCAGCTATACTGACTTCCTTCACCTGACATACCACTCTCACCTGAACAAAAAAAAAAAGGGCACTCTGTACCCACAAAAAAATTACGCCCCATACATAGCTGCCCATTCCGCACATATGTCTACCAGACATGGAAACTATCAATTACAATTGGCTGTACAAGTATTATTGTTGTCCCTAAACCTCTCTCAGGGGTGGAAGGTATCAAATGTCACACCAAATTACAAACATATGCACAGCTGTTGCTGATGAAGAAATGGGCAGCTATGGGCCTTACCTACATCCCTCCTGCAAAACCCAAGCTTGTTTCCCTACTGTCTTACCCTCTTTGTGACCCCTTTTTCACCACTTTCCTGTCTCCCCATTTTCATTTCTTTCAAAAAAAATAGCGCGGGTGTGCGCAAGAGTAAGCACTTTTAAGCGGTTGTAAGCAGGTGTGCGCGTGTGTGCGCGGAGCTAAACGCCAGTGTGCATGTGTGAGCTCCACGCAAACCAGCGCTAACCCGGTTACAACTGCTTAAAAGTGCCTTAATCATTCTGATTGACAGGTCCTGTAGTCAGTTCAAAAGCAAAATAAAATCCCACTGTCAGTCCCGAACCCAGGACCTTGGAAACAGTAGTCTGCATGACTTACCGCTAAGCCATGACTGCTATACAAGAGCATTGTGCTAAAATAAATATATCATGTAATAGTAGGAATGAATGTAAAGGGAATATAGGATGTGTAGTACACAAAGCATGTCATTTAGAATTACTGTCAAAACTAGTGGATTTCCATAATAGTAGTGTGTGAACAGAAACAGCCATGCTAGTTGGTAGCTAGTAGGTAATAATGTCACTGTAGCACCTTGCAAGCCACACACATACTCACAGCAGGATAATCACTGCCCATACCCCACAACCTCTTACAGGAACACATCCGGACCAAGTAATAAAATATGTGGAGCAAAGGCCCAAAACCAGGGACACATTACAAACAATGTTACAACAAACGCAGACAGTTCAGAGAGTAACAGGGTCTGCATTTTGTGGGATGTTTGGAAGGGTATGAAGTCTGAAACTTGAATGTCTGTCACTATATTCAGACTTGAGCCCAGAGTGATTTGCCAGAAAAAGCTGTGCATGAGATATTGACCAAAATATGAGGCAGAAATGTGGACAACCTGCAAATATATGTATACATGACAGGTCTGACACCACCATATTTGAATAGTTAAGAGCCTAGACATAGCAACAGTGAATGACTTACAGGGATGCCCCACAGACTCCATGTGAAATGTACAAACAGTAGGCAGAAAGGTGTAACAACACATGCAATGGTATCTATGGAGTCCTGAAAGTATTCACCACTTGCATGGCAGAATAAGTGTAGTAATACATATGCTCATGCTAACCCACAGTCACAACTGCAGCATACCAGACAATTTAATGGGTGTACCCCACTGATATGTACCATTCCATGAGGCAGATAACAGATGAACCTGAGAGTCTCTGGGGCCTGCTCAGCAGCATACTCAAATACCCTAATAGATGTCAAGGCCCACACCATGGCCAGACCAC
The DNA here is from genome assembly GCF_019279795.1 of Protopterus annectens. Lineage (NCBI taxonomy): Eukaryota > Metazoa > Chordata > Ceratodontiformes > Protopteridae > Protopterus > Protopterus annectens. The sequence goes on along the minus strand of NC_056726.1, from coordinate 326,963,276 downwards.
ACTGCATGCTGTAAAACCCTAGCAGATATAGCAAGCATTCCAAGGTGTGAATGTACATGGAAAATAGGAAAGCTACAGAAGCACACTATAGTCAGGTCACCTAGCAGGCATACAAGTAGTGACTGTAAAGGGCAAATATTGAAGCCTTAGCAACAAAGTGCAAGCAAAAGTGAAAGGAAAGCACACACACACACATTAACAGTAGTAGTAGTTGTAGGTGTCAGTGTACATACACAGTTAGTACAGGAAACTGAAGAAATGAATGGAGGAATGTTAATCTACAACACAGCCGGAAAAATGAGAGAGATACCAACCTTTACACTCACAGAACATTGTCCACAGCATACCAGCATGGTCCCTGCCCTTAAAATCTGAAAGGGCTACGCCTATCTCACATACCTTTTTATAGCACTGTTCTGAAATCACAGTGAGAACTGCAATCAGTACACAACTGGCTGCATGCAATTAGCAAATGCTGGCTAACAATTGGTGCAGAGGCCATCACATGGACATATGCAGATACCTACAAAAGTATGCTGTACTCCCAGTCCACACATGCAATACTTTCATTGCACCCTGAGGAGGACGTGAGATACAGACAGACAGAGAGAGAGAGAGAGAGAGAGAGAGAGAGAGAGACAGAGACAGAGAAAATTGAAATTAAGCAGACACAAACAAAACTGTTCAGCAACAGCCACCTGAAAGCTGACAACTGGGAAGTGGAGCAGCAGGACAGAAAACCAGATGGCAACACAAGCAGCTGTGACAAACGCAGGTAATGTAAAGTAATACTATAAAGGTCTACATACTGTGAACCCTCCATATGTGTCATTGGTCTGTATTCATATGTATATGAAGATGTGTAAAGGGCAGGGGACATACAGCAACTATCAGTGAAGGCTGTACATACATTTGTATGTGAGAGCATCTATGTGCACATATCAATGTAGGTTGACTGTAGGTTGTAGTGCAATGTACAAAGTAGGTTTCACAGTTATGTATGTTTAGCAGTATGTTAGTGTGTGTATACAGTATGGTAGAGAAACATGTTGATATGCCTGTCTATCATATGGATACGTATGTATGTCAAAATATGCATGTATGTATGTATGTATATATATATATATATATATATATATATATATATATATATATATATGATATGCATAGATGTATACATACATAGAGAGAGATGTAGGAATACATAGACAGATGTAGATAGAATATGTACAAACATATATATGTAATGCACACATACAGATATAGATATATGTAGATACATATACATAGACAGACTGATCTGACTATCTACAGGTATGTCTGTATATGACGACATCAACACCCCCTGTCCCACCCCCTCTGACACTCTCACCCCCTCTGTGTCCCCCACCTCTCCATATCTATAGCAATATATGTACATCAATATATATATATATATGTGTATATGTATACAGACATATATATATATATATATATATATATATATATATACATATAGATATATCTATATACATATATATATATATATATATATATATAGAGAGAGAGAGAGAGAGATGTATATATATTCTGAGTGAGGCACATGTGTACAGATGTATTGCAACAGGTGCCTGGTGACAAAGGCATGGAGTGAACACCAGTGTCAAAACCGGAGTACCATACCCCATTTCAAATCACCTACACCAGTAACCACCAGATATGTGATTGGCTGCCCACCACTGCATGTGTCAGGGGTGAACAGGGTCATAAATGTGTACAATAGTGCCCCCAATGATATTCACAGTGGCACACTATTCCTGGAAAACCTGCACATGGTATGTGTCAGCAGACAAGGTGTGTCAGCTATGGACATGTAGGTCGGTGTACCCCTCCACACCACATAATGGATGCTATGGTATGGACCTCACATGACAGCTACAGATATGGAGAAGGACACAGTGACATGTACAACACTGTGACAATGCACTCAAACACATTACCAATGCACAGTGACTGACAACACCACAGAGTACACATATACTACCCACATAGAGGTTACCACTCCCGGATTTACATACGTATGTCACACCCATGACAGATGTCCAACAACCATAGTAACACCTCACACCATCCACAACCTAAATGACTGCTGTGTGTCATCCATGCCACTGCAATAGAGAGCACATGTGTAGGTAAAAGTTCCTACCCACAGATAAGACATACCCTGCAATAAACCACACAGTGTTAAGAAGCAAGACTCCCCATGAGTACATGTCACACATACCCCTGCTGAATGTTAGTCAGATAGGTAATATGCCATATGAGTCACCCTGTGTAACTGTGTGACAGCAGCAGGTACCATCACACCACATGTGTCACAATGGTCAGGGTAGCAGAACAGTATGCTGTTGTAGTCCCAGGGCAATAGCATATTGTATAGTATTGTATTGTAATGTAATGTATTGTGTTGTATTGTATTGGTATGTTGAGGTGCCTCCTTCGTGGAGTGGAACCACTGCTGCTGTGCCAGTGTACAGGTACATATCCTGTAGTCAGGCTAGTGTTACATAGCACTTCTATATGTGTGTTTAGCTCCTGTCAGAGTTTATGTAGCATGCAACTGGGGATACCATCAGGTCCCAGTCATGTTGTGTATTCTGCTTTCATGAGGGCGGCTCTCACCTGGACATCTGTGATGACAGGGAGGTTACAGTCAGCTGGGATAACTATGTCTTATTTTGGGGGAGAGGGCAGGGTGACACCTGCACTGAACCTGTCTGCCACAATGTTGTCAATATCTGTGGTTTCAGTGAAATATTTGTTGTTGTGTACTAACTATGGGCATAGAGGATGGATTCTGACCAGGTTGCTAACATAACTGAAGAAGGCCTTCTGGTTATCTGTAGTGTCCCTCTTGATTTCCCTCTCAAAGTTGCCCATGGATGTTTGTATGATGGAAAATAGATCCTTACTAGTGCTGCTCAGACATGCCTTCCCTTTATGGAATTATGCTCTGTCTTGCAGTAGATTCCATCTTTTGTAATACAATCTGTCTATGGCTGGGGTCCACCTGACAGGATGCTGTTCCTTTGTGGAGAGTGTCTTGGTCATATATGGGATTGCATGATCCATGCATTCTTGGAGATGTCTGTAGAAAGCATTTGAGTAGGGGTCAGCATTGTGGGTTGTATCTGCCACTGGCCCAGTGGGCTGAAAGGATACTATGTCACTGTTGCAAAGTGTAAAGTTTGCATCTGCAATGTTATTCCCTATAGTCGTTTGTGCTGGTGGTGGAGGTGGGATATGTATATCCAGGGCAATTAGTGTGTGGTCAGCTCACAGTAGTTGATGATGTAGGCCACACAGTACCTAGATACAAAGCCCCAGAGTGAGGAGGTGCTCTGGACCTGAATCAGTGCTCTGACTGCTGGGGTTTGGTAGTATGTCGTATGGAGTGTGCCAGGTACTGTTGCACAGTTGCTGGCTGAGCACTGATACCTGGCCATTTACATGTGTATCCACCAATAGACAGACAGATGCTATATATGTGAGATATGTTGTATCATAACAGTCGAGTAGCATGTGTAGTATGTGTGCCAAATTCTGCTGACATATATTGCTGATATCAGGTTATTTTCTTTTTCAGGTACATGGCTCACCCGCGGAATCCCGCTTACTCTACAGTTGAGGATGAGGAGATACACCAGAGCCTGGTGCGGGATTATGCAATACTCTTTTCCTGCACCAGCCAGAATCAGCAGGAGAGGGCTGCACTGTGGCAAGACCTGGTCCGTCGGGTAAATGACATAGGCACGCATAATAGGACATATGAGCAGGTACGACATCACTGCAGTGATTTAATTAGAAATGTCTGTCAGCGTGCGTCGGATATCCACAGGCAACAGGTCGCCACAGGTGGTGGGGTAGCTACACATCCCCCACTCACCAGACTGGAGGGACTACTCATGAGTGTAGTGGCTCCAGTCCGCCAGCAACAACAACAGCAGCAGACATGCATTATGATGGAGGCTGGAGCCACGCAGCAGCAAGACAGTGAGCGTGCAGGTAATATGCCATATGTATAGTTGACTGTTGTGTACACTGGTAGTTAATGCATGTGTGAGGTGTGTCCTTGGTTTGTAGTTGTCACCATAGTATTTAATGTGCAAGTGTGATATCCTCAATATTAGCAGCTGACCTGTGAATGGCGACTGTTGTACTACTGACCTGTATCATACTCAGTAACAATGGCACAGTTGTGCCCACTGACATTAGTTTCTTCATGTCTGCAGGTCCCTCCGGTGTAGCAGCAATGCAGCCTATCCATGCTTGTGAGTGTGTATTAACAATACCTGTAATAGTCGTGATAGTAATAGTAATATTAGGCTCACTTAGTAGTGCTCTTTGTATGCATGCAGGTGTGTCTGTGTCTGTGTGTTGATATCACGTATACTGAGTACTGTACAATTGTGTGAAACTGTGTGCATGTGTACGTGTGCATGTGTGCATGTGTGCACCTGTGCATGTGTGCATGTGTGCACCTGTGCATGTGTGCATGTGTGCATGTGTGCATGTGTGCATTTGTGCATGTGCGCATGTGTGCATGTGCATGCACGTGCGCATGTGTGCATGTGTGCATGTGTGCATGTGCACATGTGTGCATGTGCGCATGTGCATGTGTGCATGTGTGCACCTGTGCATGTGTGCATGTGCATGCGCGTGCGCATTTGTGCATGTGCGCATGTGTGCATGTGTGCACGTGTGCATGTGTGCATGTGTTCGTGTGTGCATGTGTGCACCTGTGCATGTGTGCATGTGTGCATATGTGCATGTGCGCATGTGTGCATGTGTGCACCTGTGCACCTGTGCATGTGTGCATGTGTGCATGTGTGCATGTGTGCATGTGCGCATGTGTGCATGTGTGCACCTGTGCATGTGTGCATGTGTGCATGTGCACATGTGTGCATGTGTGCATGTGTGCATGTGTGCATGTGTGCACCTGTGCACCTGTGCATGTGTGCATGTGTGCACGTGTGCACGTGTGCATGTGTGCATGTCTGGACCTGTGCATGTGTGGATGTGTGCATCACGGGTAATGTGTAGACATTGTAAACTGTGTTTCCTGTTTCCCTCCCACAGGTTCTGGTGCTGCTCTGGTGTCATGCAGCAGGGAACCTGAATCAGGTGCCATGGGTACTGAAAATGATGACATCTGTGTAATGGCACAGGAAGGTATGCCAGGGTCCATCACTGGTCAGCCGATTGACAGTACACAGCTGTCAACCCCATCAATGCGCACAGTTATCCTGCCAATACACCCTTTGTCACCAATGTCCCTAGGTGATGGACAGCATACAGTGGGCATTGACCAGGGTAATGTGGTATCTGTGGCACATGCCTCCCCACACAGCAGCCATGGGCATGGCCCAGAGATGGTACCACACAGACAGATGTCCAGGGGTTCTCGTGGGAGCATTCGTGGGTGTACTGCCCCTGTCAGACGTGCCCACAGAGGACTTACAACCTCAGCTATGTTTTGGGCTGTCATGCAGGCACAGTCACGTATGGAACGGTACACCAGACAGGGTCTGAGGGAGCTGACAGCATGTCGCACAGCCATGACTGACAGTATGCGTGACATTGCGGCTGCCATCCGTAATTTCACTGATGTCATAGACAGACGTTGTGGGGGCATATTAGACCGGTTCCACAACTACATGTCCATGAGCCAGGGTGATGGTGGACAGTTGAGGCGTCGATGTGGGCATATGCCAGCAACAGCAGCAGCTGGCAGTCGTCGCGGACGACAACAGGGCCCCGGCCGCCACCATAGTGCCAGCAGCAGCCCCAGCAATGCTGGGTCTCTGCTGTCATCAGACCACCCCAGGAGACCACGTGCACGTGGCTCTGGCCAGGCCCGACAGGGATCTGTGTCCAGTCAACGAACACCTGCTTCTGATGACAGTACCCAGTCTGGGTTGGTACCGGATACGGTCCGTAGCACCCCTGCAAGGCACAGGTACCGTGTCCGTGGCCAGAGACACTGATCTGTATGACCTGGCAGGTACAGTCTGTGGCTGTCCACAAACACCAGTATATGACAGCCATGAGGTGGAACTGTGTGCATCCATACACACATGCAAATTGACAACACCTAGGGCTACCCGCATACACGCACACACTGCATCAACATTGCCCCACCTTGTACTGCTGTCCCTCACCAACACACATACACATACATGTCAATCGGTGGTATCGGTGGCTGACTCAGGCATACCAAGTTCACACCCTGTGCATATGATGAAACTGTGCCACCTCCTGCAATCTGTAACATCAGTGCAGGTACAGGTTAACATGTTGCTGATGCACAGGGTGACTACATAGACGTGTAGTAATAGTATCATGTTGTTAACAGTAATGTGTGCTGAAATAATTGTGGGTATATCACAGCATGCCTGATGCAGTAAGGGTGTGATTGTCATGTACTGTTGTCTACACCCATGGTAAGTACCATAGTGTATCATCTGCACATGTTGTCATACTGGTGGTAAGGATGTCAACAGAAGGCTACATACATAGGTAGCACAGGGGATAAGGTAATGAATATATTAATACGCATTGATGGACATGTAAACTGCAAGTGGCATGTTGCCCACACTGGACTCTGCAATGCGGATGTCTGAGGATGTTGATATGTGTGCAGTACTACACGACTGGTACAGGACACACAGGAGCACCCTAGCACTGCAAGCTCACATCTCATACCATGCTAGACAGCCCCAACACACAAAACTAACTGTCACAGGAGGGAGAGTCCCCATATATGTCAGGGATACTGTGGTGGCAGGCCAGGTAGCATACATCCTACTAAGTATGGAACCACTGAGTGAAGGCTCAGTGTCTGTTATTTGACATGTGTATTACTGCAGGTATGAGCACATGGGTTTCCATCCAGTTATTGTACATCCTGACAGTACATGGTCTGTACACTTGTGTGCGCAGAGACTGGACCCTAGCCATCTGACCTGTGTATTTCCATGTACATGTGCATGGTGCCTGCATATTTACAGTGTTACCTACTGGAAGTGGTACAGCTTGTTTGTTGTACAATGGACTACATGCAGCCCTGCTTACTGTAGCTGTGTTTGCATGCATGTTTGCTTGCAATTACCCTGGAATACTGATCCCACCTGCAATGCATAGCTACAGAGCTTCTGTGGACTCCTAGTGACATCTCCATAGCTTACTACATGTATGTCCATGTCTCACTTGACAGAATGTCACTGTTTGTCCTGTTCACATGTACGTTGCCTGTGACACATTGCATATGACTTGCCTGGCATTTGTCCACGTGAGCAGTCATATATGCTACTGCTAACTAATCACAGGCACTACACCCTCACATATTCATCTTCTGTTGAACCACCTGCTTCGCTAGGGACGGCTTGCACCTGTCACCCCTGGGCTTTCAGATATTGGCAAAGGCTCTTGCTACCTCCATAGTGCCTATGTTAGGCAAGGCTCAAATGAAAACCCACCTTCATAGGTATCACAAGGGATAAGAAACTAAGAGTAATGCTACCCAACGCCAGAAGTCTAAACCTCAAGATGTATGCACCCGAAACTCTCCTTGGCATGGAGAACATCGATATCTGTGCAGTAACAGATGCCTGGTTCAGAGCTACTGAGAGCACCCCAGCATTACCAGGTTATACCTCATACCATGCTTTTCAGCCCCAAAACTTGGAACGAACCACAAATGGAGGGGGAGTATTGATATTCACCAAAGATACCCACACCTCCAGGTTGGTGGCAAAGCACCAAGCATCAGAGACTATCCATGTGCAACTAACAATGGGTGAAATTGCCTTCCATTTTGTAGCCTGCTACAGACCACCCTCCCAAACCCAAGAACTGCACTCGGCCATCCTGTGAACAGTGGACATATGAAGGACTCTCCAAACACCATTATATTGGGCGACGTCAACTACCCAAACATAGACTGGGAGCATGACTCTAGCTCCAACACCCTAGGCCAAAGATTCCTAGAATATATGAGCTCAAATGCTATGGAAGAGCTTGTTACCACTCCCACAAGAAGGGGAAACATACTGGACCTGATCATCACCAACATGGGGACTCAATGCTCCAGACCAGAAGTGTATCCCTCACTGGTAAGATCAGACCATAAACTAATCTCACTGGATATTCACATCCCGACCCCACCCCCTGCCCAGAACACCACAGTGAACAACTTTTCTAAAGCAAATTCACACTCCTCAAAACTGAGGTGGAAACCTTCAAAGCCCCCGGGCCTGTGGAAAGTACAGACCAGACCGCAGATTCCTCTATAAACGCATTCTATGGACACCTTCAGGAATGCATGGATCATGTGATCCCGAATAAAACCAAGACCCAATCCTCCAAAGGCAGACGTCCTGTCTGGTGGACCCCAGCCATTAACAAACTACACAATAGAAGGAGGAAGCTACTAAATGATACAGCAGAATCCCAAAAAGGGAAGGCATCACTGATCAGTATTAGCAAATAACTACAGGCACTCATAAGATTGTCTAAGGCCAGCTTTGAGAGAAATTGCACAGGACACTAAGGATAATCACAAGGCTTTCTTTAGTTATGTTAGGAACCTGGGTGGTAATTCCCAGATATGCTCAGAGGTAGTCCAAAATGTCAATAGAAACACCAAACCCACAGACATTGCCAACATTCTAGCTGACAGGTTCAGCGCAAACATCTCCCCCCCCTCCACACCGAAAGTGCAAATATGTATCCCAGCAGAGTGCTGCCCCCCTGACATCTCAGATGCTCAGGTAAGAGCCGCCCTCTCCAAAGCAATACACACTGCATCAATGGGACCAGACAGTGTCCCGGGCTGTGTCCTACATGAACTCCAAGACGTGCTACAACCAAACATAAAACTACTGTTCAATCCCAGCCTTACTACAGGATATGTGTCCAAAGAGTGGCGTACAGCAACAGTGGTCCCTCTACAGAAAGGTGGTGCCATAACGGATCCTGGACACTATCGCCCCATAAGCCACACTACCTTGGTCTGCAGAGCTATGGAAAGGATCATCATGGACCACATAAATATAGATATTGGGGACATACAGACACTGGTTCATACCCAGTTTGGTTTTGTTAAGGGCAGATCCTGCCTCTCAAACCTGGTTGATTTCTTTGATACAGTCACCAAGGCCATTGACGAGGGGAAGGTGGTCCACACAGCCTACCTGGACCTCGCAAAAGCCTTCGATACAATACCCCACTTGGGCATTCTAGAGAAGCTCACCAGCTTAAATATAAGCCCCTATGTCACTAGATGGATTGCATACTGGCTCAAGGACAGAACCCACATGGTTAGAATTGCTGGAGCCATGCCAGACTCCAAACCAATTACAAGTGGTGTCCCACAAGGCTCAGTCCTGGAACTTCTCTTGTTTGGTATATATATTTATCGGAGGTACAGGCCAACACGGAAGGACTGTGGCTGACCAAATATGCAGATGACTGCAAACTGGCCGCCATAATCGACTCTCCAGCCGACACAAGCATCTTCCAAAAGGGCCTCATAGAAACAGACTACTTGTGCCAGAGCCATGGCCTCCAGCTGAATGCAAACAAGTGTATGGTCATCCCCTTTGGCAAAAAAAAGTGCCCACAAAGTACCACATGGGTGGTACTCCATTACGTACAGAAGAAGTAATTAGGGACCTGGGGACCCAAGTTGATAGCAATCTCTCATTTGACAACCACGTGGCCAAAGTGGTTAGAAAGACATTTTATATAGCGCACCCCATCATGAAGGGATTCACATCTACATCAGGGGAGGGCATCATGCCTCTTTACTCATCCCTCATCAGGCCCATAATTGAGTACAATCCCCCTGTTGGGATGTACCTTACCAGACACCTGCAGCAACTGGAAAGACCCCAAAAGTACCTCACCAAGAGGATCAAAGGGATCAAACAGATGCCATATGCTGACTGGTTAAAGAAACCCCAGCTCTACTCAGTGGCATACCGCCTGTTCAGAGGCGCTCTGTGCCTAATGTATAATGCCATGTCAAACCCGGAATTAGTGGACATGCTGCAACTGAGAATATCCAAATCCCATCGGGCTACACGCTTGAGAGACCTGAACCTTAGCACTGAAATAAATAGGACATGCTGGAGGGACAGATTCATAACCCAGAGGCTCACTTCACTCTGCAATAAAATCCCAGTCCAGGTTAGGCAGAGTCCCTCATTGACTCTCTTCAAGAGGGATCTTGATGAGTGGATGGGACATTGTAGGTTTACCCCGGGTATCACTTCTGTGTCACTGTTAGACAGAGGCACAGTATACTAACCTCGGAAAAGGGCATGGCAAGATATATTTACAATTGATGGCGACAGCCAAACACATTCTGGATAGGTTCTTAAATGCCCTAGGGCAGATAGCCTAGTATGAACCTATGAACCTATGTACCTTGTTTCCCATTGGCCCTATGTGCTGTTAATCACCATGGCAATCACAATACTATGGTAGCATGTGCAAAGGTCAGTTGTCAGTCACCTCTATGGTACAGTTGTGGAATATGTGGGTCATGTGGCAATGTCACAGCTGCCACATGTACACAGTCAACCCTCTCCCCTTCACATGGACGTACACCACATGTATGAGATGGAACCACATAGCCAAACTGGGGACTAAGCACTCTGAACCCAGTACTGGCATAACCTGTCAGGTGGCATGCAATACTACAGTGACTACAATACCAGTCTGATGTAGACCTACACTGACAGCAATACAAGCACGTGAACACACTGGGCCATTTGTGGAGCCTTAGAATAGCATCCTGCCTGAGCAGCACACAACTCTGCAGCTGGCACACAGGCATACATTATGCCTGAACACATCACGCATAACACATAGCACACAAATCCTGTGTGCCAAACAGTCACAGCCTGTACGGCTAGACAACACACCTGCCACAGTTGTGTTAGCTACCTTTATTGTCCGGTACAGTGTGGTCACGCTCACCAGGCTGGAGAAGGTGAAGGTCACAGTGATATGCCCGTGGGGCACTATGGTCCACCACATAACACAAGCATACAGGTCAGTTAGAGGCATGGACACATATGACTCAAGTCATTGTCCATTCCACATACCTTCTCCTGCTGTACTTGTAGGGTGCTGACATCATCAGTGTTTAGAAAGAGGAATGTGCATCCTGTAGTCTGTTCTCCTAGTTGCCAAAAGGGACATTTCCCTCACACAAAATTGCACACACACTAACCCCCCTTATCCAAACACACACACTTACAGGATTCAAACCCCTACCTGACTATGTTATGACACTTGAGACGGACACATTAACGGAGCGTGCTATTCACATTATTGGGAGGTTTCCCTTCTCCTGCTGTACTTATAGGGTGCTGACATCATCAGTGTTTAGAAAGGGGAATGTGCATCTGGTCTGTTCTCCTAGTTGCCAAAAGGGACATTTCCTTCACACAAAATTGCACACAAACTAACCCCCCTCACCCAAACACACCCACTTGCAGGATTCAAACCCCTACCTGACTATGTTATACCTGACTATGTTATGACACTTGAGATGGATGCATTAGCAGAGTGCGCTATTCGCATTACTGTGAGGTTTCCCTTCTCCTGCTTTACTTATAGGGTGCTGACATCATCAGTGTTTAGAAAGGGGAATGTGCATCCTGTAGTGTGTTTTCCCAGTTGCCAAAAGGGACATTTCCTTCACACAGACCAAACCCACTCACACTGAGTATTTGCAAGATTCAAACCCTTACCTAACTATGTTACGACACTGGAGACAGACGCATTAGCGGAGCGCGCTATTCACATTACTGGGAGGCTTCCCTTCTCCTGCTTTACTTATAGGGTGCTGACATCATCAGTGTTTAGAAAGGGGAATGTGCATCCTGTAGTGTGTTTTCACAGTTGCCAAAAGGGACATTTCCTTCACACAGACTTGCACACCCACCAAACCCACTCTCACTGAGCATTTGCAGGATTCAAACCCCTACCTAACTATGTTATGACACTCGAGACGGATGCATTAGCAGAGCACGCTATTTGCATTACTAGGAGGTGCCCCTTCTCCTGCTTTACTTATAGGGTGCTGACATCATCATGTTTAGAAAGGGGAATGTGCATCCTGTAGTGTGTTTTCCCAGTTGCCAAAAGGGACATTTCTTTCACACAGACTTGCATACACACCAAACCCACTCAGCATTTGCAGGATTCAAACTCCTACCTAATTATGTTATGACACTCGAGATGGACGCATTAGCGGAGCATGCTATTCGCATTACTGGGAGGTTTCTCTTCTCCTGCTATACTTATAGGGTGCTGACATCATCAGTGTTTGGAAAGGGGAATGTGCATCCTGTAGTGTGTTTTCCCAGTTGCCAAAAGGGGCAATGCCTTCACACAGACACCCACAAACACACACACTAAGCATTTACAGGATTCAAACCCCTACCTAGCGATGTTATGACACTTGAGACGGACACATTAGCAGAGCGCGCTATTCGCATTACTGAGAGGGTTCTCTTCTCCTGCTGTACTTATAAGGTGCTGACATCATCAGTGTTTAGAAAGGGGAATGTGCATCCTGTGGGGAGGCAGACGCCAAGCACACTCTGGCTTAGCTGTCATTTCCTAGGGCAAACAGCCTTGTGTTGACCTCTACACCCATATGTTTAATTGTCAAATGCACATTATTTGTTGCTGATAGACTGTTTGCAGGTCTTTATTGCCATAGCATTCCCTGTTTGTATGAACAACTTGTGTATCTGTGGAAGATTTTTGCATATGGGAGGGATCCACTATATCACGTATGTCTCTGTAGTCATTTAACTGTGTGCACTGGGCAGATTGCTGTAATGTGGTTGGTTCCTGGAATAACACGTACAAATACCAGATATGTGTGGCCAACTGCTAAACTGAGATTTGGCCTAAGTGTGTGAGCATGCCCAGTTCAGCCTTCCCATGGCATGTTGTCTGACATATGTCTCATTTATCAAAGTGTGTGAGTATGCCCAGTGTGAGCTTTCCATATGTTGAACTCTGCAGCCCACCACATTTGTGGATGAGTGTGAACTTCAACAAAAATCTCCCATTTATGGTTGTGTGTTGTGTGTCATGTTGTGTAGTTACTGTCCAACTGCTTTGTGTGTGAACACAACAGGGATTATACTGTGCCTGCAGGGTTTGCATGGGATACTTTGCATACAGTTGTCAACATCCTTTCATACTGACCTAACACTGTAGTACTGTATAGTGTACTGGTTCAGTACTTTGACTGTGGTGGACAGTATCCTGGGCTTTAGTCCTATCACTGCTTTACATTTCCATAGTGAGTACAACAGCCTGGTTAGGGGCCAGTTGTGCACATCTGACCATGTTGCATTATGTTCAGATATGAACTACTTAAACCAGGCTTGTCCAACATTGGTAGTGTATTCCACAACATAGGTGTACATTTGCAAACACTAGCGATGTGCCCTAGGTCATTTCTAATGCTAGTCGGAGAGTGTGCTTGTCCTTCGACACACACACTGTAAGTGGGGTTTGCCATGACATATGTCATGGTTAGTATACTGTGCCTCTGTCTACCCGTGACATAACAGTGATACCCAGGGTAAACCTACCATCTCCCATCCACTCATCAAGATTCCTCTTGAGGAGAATCGATGAGTGACTCTATGGATAGCCTGTACTGGGAGTTTACTCATGGGTGGGGGTGGCTTCTGTGTTATGGATCATGCAGTACAGCTTGTCCTATGTATGTCAGTGCTGGGGTTCAGGTCTCTCATGTGCATAGCTCACTGCCATTCAGATTGTACAAGGTGCAGCATGCTTATTGATACCAGCTTGGACATGGCTTTATACATCAGGCACAGCTTGCCTCTGGGTGGGCAGTATGGCAGTGTGTAGCTGTAGTTTGTTTAATCAGGCAACACATGGCATCTGTGCAAGCTCTTTGATACTCCTAGTGAGGTACTGTTGGGGACTTTACAGTTGATGGAGGTGTCTGCTGAGGTACATCCCACAGGGGCTATTGTAGTCAATTGTAACGCTGATGAAGGATGACTGCAGAGCCACAATGACCTCCCCTTATCTAGATCTGACAACCTTCATGATTAGGTGGGTATATGGTATGTTTCTGTAAACACTACAGCCACATGTTTGTCCAATGCAGAATATCTATCACCTTGTGTCCCCAGGTCTCTCATTACATGTTAAGTACGTAATGGGTTAACACCTATGTGGTAATTGGTGGGCACTTACTGTATATCCACGGGGGTTGACTATACACTTTTCTGCAATTAGCTTGCTGACATGGCTATGGCACCAGTTGTCTGTTCCTATGTGGCCCTTTTGTGGGATGCTTGTGTCAGCTGGAGGGTCACATATGGTGAGCAGTTTGTAGTCCTCTGCAAACATGTTCAGACACAGTCCTTCCATGTTGGCCTGTACCTATGGGACATATATACCAGACGAGGGAGGTCCCAGGACCAAGCCTTGAGGGATGCCAGTTATATCTGGTTTGTAGTCTGACATTGCTGCAGCATGTCTGACCATGTCAGTTCTGTCCTTGGTCTGGTTTGCAACCCCTCTACTGGCATAGGGGTTTATATTTAAGCTGGTGAGCATATCTATAATGAACACGTAGGGTATTGTATAGAAGCCTTTGCAAGGTCCAGCTACGCTGTGTGGACCACATTGCCCTCATCAATGACCTTAATGACTGTTTCATATGAGTCAAACATGTTTAGAGGCAGGATCTGCACTTAAGAAAGCCACACTGGGTAGGGTCCAGTGTCAGTAAGTCGCCAATATCTTTATGTCTGCAGTACATGCTGATCCTTTCCATAGCTGTGCAGACCAAGCTTCTCAGGATTCTGGGGTGGTAGTTTTCAGTATCCATTCAGGCAACACCTTTGTTGAGAAGGACCACTGTTGTTGTACACTGCTCTTTGGGTACATATCCTGTGGTAAGGCTGACATTGAGCAGTAGTGTGATTTGGCATTCCATTCTTCTTGGAGTCCATGTTGGACTCAGCCCAGGACACCATCTCATACCATTGCTGCTGTGTGTTTTGCTTTGTAGATGCTGGCTGTTACCTCAGCATCTGCAATGTCAGGGGGCCAGCAGTCTGCTGGGATAGATATTTTGCATTCGGGGTTTGCACTGCACCTGTCAGGATGTATGTTGGCAATATGTGTGTGTGTTTGGTATGTTGTTTGTAATATTTGTGTGATTCAGAGCATATCTGTGAATTCCCAACATGGTTCCTAACATCAGTTGTGGAAGCCTTGGGATTATCCTTAGTGTCCTGTACAATTTGTATCCTCATAGGTTCATAGGTTCATACTAGGCTATCCACCCTAGGGCATTTGTAAGCCTAGCCAGAGTGTGTGTGTCTTTTGCCACCCCTTGCTATGTGAATATTATGGCCATTTATGATTTGCGTTGCTGTGCCTCTGTCTGGACGTGACACAGTGAAGACCCCCAGTGTAACTCTACGATCATCCATCCACTTGGCAAGATTCCTGTTGAAGAGTGTCAGTGAGGGGCTCTGCCTAACATGGGGTGGGATTCTGTTCCAGGGTGTGGGGAGCCTCTGGGTTATGTATCTGTCCCTCCAGCACATCCTATTTCATTATGTGTTGAGGTTGACATCTCTCACTCTCACAGCTCCGATGGCTTTGAGTGTTCGGGGGTGGAGCATGCCCATTACTCCTGTGTTGGACGTGGCCTTGTACAACAGGCATGCAATGCCTCTGTGTAGGCAGTATGTGACTGCATTCAGCTGGGGTGTCTACAGCCAGGCAGCATATGACATATATTTAAGACCCTTTATCCTCTTGGTGAGGTACCTTTGAGGTCTTTCTAACTGCTGCAGGTGTCAGGTAAGGTACATCCCAAATGAGGCATTGTACTAGATTATGGGTGTGATAAGAGAACAGTATAGGGGCACAATGACCTCTGTTGACGTAGATGTGAATCCTTTCATGATACGGTGTCCAATATAGACAGTCTTCCTAGCCACATTGGCAATGTGAGTGTCACATAACAGGTTACTGTCCACTTGTGTCCCTAGGTCCCTGATTACTCCTTCCATACATAATGGTTTACCACCTATGTGGTAATTTGTGAGTACCTTGTTTGGTATTTGGTGGGACATTCATACTGTCCAGTGTCTTCAGGACGGCTGGGTGGGGATCCTGTGTGTGAGAGTGTGGTCTTTAGCATGCTACAGACTGTACATCAGTCTTGCCTACGGTTAGTTGCACATGGGTGGACTCCAATGCCTTGTGCATTGTCAGTTACCTGGACATATGGGTGTCTGTGCTGAATATGGATACTCACCCTCCTTTTATGTTTTGTTCCAGGTTTTGGGGCCATGACACATGATATGTGGTATAACCTGGTAGTGCTGGTGTGCTGTCAGGAGGCTTGCAGCAGGTTTCTGTCACTGCACAGACATCAATGTTCTCCATACTGGAGATGGCCTCGGGAGCATGCATATTGGGGTTTACACATCTGGCATTGGTCAGCATTACCCTTATGTTTCTTTCCACTTATGTTTTGTAGGGTGGTGGGTTAGTCTTTTCAGCCTTGCCTACGAAAGGCTCTATGGAGGTGGCAAAAGCCTTATCCAATATCCAGACGCCCAGGGGTAACAGGTGCAAGCCATCCCTGGAACAGCTGTGTGGCTTGTCAAGCTTGACATCCCAAGCAGACAGACATTGGATCCCCTTGGAATGACACCAGTAATTGTGCCACTTGTTATAACTGATCATTCTGTGTTTGTACTGTGGCATCATTCTTGGTGAGGGTAGGATGCTGCAAACGGTCAGTGTCATACCGGCCTGGACTACATAATCGGATAGCTCATCTATGTCTCTTTTCATGTAGTCCGGGGAGGTACATCTCAGGTCATTCACACCAGCATGGACTATGATTGCATCATATTTCTACTTGCTTTGGGGTGACCTGCATACTTGTGTTATGTGGCATATTGTAGCAGCCTACAGGCAGCTTACTGTACCCTTTCACTTGTTCAGTCTGGTGTGCGGGACAGCAGCATGACTCACTATGGAGTCACCTATTACAACTGTATCAGGCATGTTGTTTCTCCTTCTGGCCTGTGACTGTTTGGCACACCAGCTTTGTGTACTATGTGTTGCATGTGCTATGTTTGGAGGTTGTTTGATTGGATGTCTGCTTTGGAGGCCTCTGTTGGTGTAGTGTGTTTGTAATTCGGGCCTCCGGGAATGTTTTTCTGTGTTTATGTCTTTGGTTTGCAGTTGTGATAGGTCTATGTGGGACTGGGTTTGTGGTGTGTGTGGTTACCTTCTCCTCCTGACTAGTATTGGGAGTACTGAGTTGAGGGAGCTCAGCCTCCAGTTTGGATAGATGGTTGCATCTCTCACATATATTTGTATTTCTTGGGGGGAGTTGGGGGTTGTCTGTGTACTTGGGGCAGGTGTAACATTGCCTCAAGATTCACAGATTCAACTTGTTGTGGCTGGCCTTAGTGGATTGTATGTGTGGACATATTTTATTGCCATACTACTGATCAGTGATTACTTCTTTTTTATGTTTGCTCTATCATGTAGTAGCTTCCTCATTCTCTTGCATGGTTTGGTTATGGCTGGTGTCCACCATGCCAGATGCCTGCATGCATGGCATTGTGTCTTGTTTTAATTTAGGATTGCATAATCCAAGCATTCCTGGCAGTGTTCATGGAATGGCTGTATTACAGGTTCTGAGGTGTGGCCCATATTTTGCACCTGCACAGGACCTTTAATGGATTCCACATCAGTTTGGAGGAGTGCAAATATTGCTTTACACATGTTTTTCACTGTGGTTTTCTGGCCAGGGACTGTGGTCAGGATTTGTATATCCAGTGTGATTACTCTATGGTCTGGTTTTACCAGTGAGCAATACACTTCTCGTCTTGCCATCCAGTACCCATGTTGCTGATTATCACATCCAGTATGCTTACCCCTCTTGTGGGAGTGGTACGTTGTTCCTGGGCATTTTGGTTTATGAATTCTATGAACTTTTGTCCTACAGTGTATGATGCTCCCAGTCTTTGTCTGGGTATTTTCAGTCACCCAATATAATGTGGTTTGGAGGACTTGATATATTCATGTATTCCAGCATAGGCCAGGTGCAGTTCCTGGTATTGAGATGGTAGTCTGTAGCAGGCTATAAACTGGGGGGCAGTTTTAGCCACTGTTACTTGACCATGGCTAGTCCATGCTGCTTCTTGTTGTGGTACCAACATGGGGGTGTGGTTATCCCTGACAATTATTGCTGGTCACCCTCCTTTTGTAGCTTGTTCCATGTTTTGAGGCTGTACAGCACAGTATGAGGTGTAACCTGGTAGTGTTAGGGTGCTGTTGTGAGCCTTGACCCAGTTTTCTGTTACAGCACAGATATCAACATTCTCCATACTGGGTGAGTTTAGACTGAATGCATCTTGCTGTTTAGACTTCAGGCATTGGGTAGCATTACATCTAGGTTCTTATCCCTTCTGATACCTATGAAGGTAGGTTTGTGTTTTGAGCCTTACCTATTCAGAGCATGCTGTGGGTAACAACAGCCTTTGCCAGTATCCATATGGCCTGCACTGATAGGTGCACGCCAGTCCTAGCAGGTGGGGCATCATGTCATGCTCAGCATGTCATCCCAGGCTGGCACACATTGGATCCCCTTTGACTAACTGCGATACTTCAGCCAATTATTGCACTTGATCATCTCATTGTCATATTGTGGCATGATGCTTGGTGAGGGTAGGATGTTAGTCATGGTCCTCAGGTGTGCATATAGTACATGGTGTTACATTACTTAACTCATGGCATTCATGCCTCAGGTGGTGCTGCAGGGCTGCCTCTGTCGGATGCACATATTATACTCCCTGTACATGTTTGTGAGCAGGTCATGTCATTTTAGGCATCCCTGTTATTATTTGAGTGAGTCAGAGGGGGTATCATTCCCAGGGTTCCTACTGAGCCAGTGTATGTGCTATGCTTTGCCTCTTTGCCAAGGCCAGGGCATACTGGGCACGCCTCCTTCGGCCTACTGGGGCAGGCTCAGGTTCCTCCTCCTCTGAGTCATGCTCTGCCTGTGATGGCCTTGGCAATGGTGGGGGGCTGTTTGGCCCAGCCATATGCTGGTCCTGCTGCAGCTGTTTTTGCAAGATCATATTATGTAGCATAGCACATACCATGACAATTTGTGTACATGCAGTTGGTGTGTACTGCAAGGCTCCACCAGATGTGTCCAGACACCGGAACCATGACTTGAGCAGCCCAAACACACGCTCTATTATATTACATGTTTGTGCGTGTGCCTCATTATGGCATTCCTGTTCAGGTGTGTGTGCGTTTCTGATGGGTGTCATCAGCCACGGCTCCAGTGCATAACCTGCATCCCCCACTAGATGTCCGTGTGGGATGTCCCCATTGGCAAATGTCTGGTACAGCTGCGTCAAATGCCAGATGTGGGAATCATGGTAGCTCCCAGGGCAGCCAGCACACACATTTATTATTATGCCCTGGGCATCACACATGACCTGGCAGTTGATGGAGGGGAAGCCCTTGTGGTTAATGTAGGCCCTACCCCACTCACCGGCTGGTACTTTGATGCATTTGTGCGTGCAGTCTATTGCACCCACTACCTCAGGATATTCCGCTATTTGCTGGAAGAGACGCATATTGCTGGCCAATACCTCACGGGCATTGGGGAAATATACATAATCACCTACATGTGCTGACATGGCATCCAGGAACTGGTGCAGTACCCTGGAGGCAGATGCCTGTGATATCCCCATCATATCACCAGTTGGTCTCTGGAAGGTACCTGTTGCTAGTATTCTTAGGCCAACGCATACCTTGGTTTCCACTGGGATGGGTTCCCCTCTGTTGGTTCTGTGTGTGAGGCGTGGCCTGCACAGCTCCACTATTTGCTGCAGGAGGTCTTTGTTCACTCTATAGTGCTCTACTATCTCCAGCTCATGTAACCCATGGTAGGTGACCCTGGGCCTGTACACTCTTCTCCGTCTCCTCACTGTGGGTTGTCTGGCACCATCTGCATTGTCACCACCCTCAGCAAGTCGCCTATGTCTCATTATGACAGCTATGGCAGCCCCTAACATTTCTGCTCTGAGTTCAGCTTTGTCAGTTTTCACTTCTAATAGCTTACTCCTGTCTTGCAGTGTCTCTTGAGAGAAACATCCTGCACTGCTGTTTGCAGAGTTTTAAGTGCTGGGCTGGGCTACTATTCTGCCTGTGTAATTGCCTGCTTCTAATTGTTTTCACCTGCTAGCTCCAGTAGTATTCCCTGCTAGCTTCCTACTAATTCTGTTGCTTCCTTTTTCCTTTCTGTTTCCTCAGGGGGGAGCAGCGTGCATACTAGCAGAAACACGCTCACAGTGGCTTACATGCGCGCACACATGCTTACACGGTTCAGAATCTGCTTATTCGGGTTAAAACGCGCGCGCACCCACACAAACAGTGTTAAACATCTCCCAACACGCTCCCACATGCTCAGTCTGCCTTACACGTGCGCACACTGTCTTACTCGCGCTTCATGGCGTGCACACGTGCGCATGCACGTCCAGCTAGAAACTTTGGTGTAGGCAACAGTGTACACCTTCCATTTCTTGACTTTCCCATGCTTATGTTGTGGCACTCCTCTTTCCATGATATGTGTCTGACATCTGTCATGTAACTCTGACCTCCAATGAACTGCATTTCTTTCTGCCATTCCCCCCTGTGATGTCACCTATCTCCTACTCTGTTCCTCCCCTTTCTGTAACTCTTACACTACTCAGAATGTGCTCATTTGCTATGTGACAGTGGAATTCAGTATCTTAACACTCATTTGCATCAGATTGCCTACTAATGCTTAGTTACATGTCTTAGACTCAGCTTCCCCCCTTAGCAACCACTACACAGTGGCCATGTTGTTTTTGGTCTGCTGATCCCTGCATTGTAAATCCATGTATTGCATAAAACCCACATTAGTGGGTTTATAACCTTCATTTTAATGTTTTATACAGCGCAGCCCGTTTGTGCGGGGCTGCGCTGGGTTTAAACATCGGCGATCGCCGAAAAAAATATATATATTTTTATTAATTTTGCATCAGGTTACCTTGCCAATGGCCACATACTTGGCCATTGGCATGCTGCCTGACACATATGCACCCTTTATTTGGAGATGACATGGCTCCATTGTGGTTTTTGCAGAAACGTACTCAGTTGTCAACTGAGTACATTTCTGCAGCTAAAACGGCTCTTACACGGGCTGCTTTGGGCTTCCTGGATCGCTAATCTACCTCATTTGCATGCTATTCTGCTGCAAGTGAGGTGATTAGCTTATCCACGCCCACTCCGTGTATGAGACGTTTTAGCTGGTCTCTTACACAGACTTTGGGCTGTTCCTGGATCGCGAAGGCTGCATGGAGTCTTACACTACTCTTAGACTCCGTGCAAGCCTTCGTGAATCCTGCCCTCTGTCTTGTCAGTTCTAAGTCTCTCAAGAGTCTGTCCCTTCTTTTGACATTTTTTAGTACCATATCATTTCTCACAAAATTCAAGTTTTACATCAGCAGCAAATACCTCTCAACCTCTTAGTGCAAGCAATTTGAACAGATCCTAAAATAATATAGGGATAAAAAGCCCAAAAATAAGTAGATATTTTAAATGTTCCTCTTATAAATTTAGAAAGTTGCTAGAATAACAGGATTTATGTTAGCATGCATTTTCTGAATGATGTAAAGTCTGAAACTCAAATTTATGTCATTATTTACTGACTTCAGTCATAGGCGATTTGCCAGAAAACCACTAATTTTATGAGGAACAGACCAAAACTATGAAGCAAAAATTTGGATATTCTGCAATAATCTGGGCAGTTGAGAACTATGTGCAGCAATAGTTTAGTGTGCACATCTCCATTGAAAAATAAACAATCAGGTAAATGGCAGATGTTGAGGCGCTCAGTATACTTTAAATGTTTCTCGAATAACTTCCTTCTTTTTCAGTTCTTCACTCTCTCTTTGTCCTTGAAATTAAAAATATCAAAGTCCTTTATGATTTCCTCCACTTCAACACATAGGAACAGTGTCTATTGTATTTCTCTGGCTTTTCTGTAGTTCACCACACAGTGAGATGCAACTGA
Organism: Protopterus annectens; assembly: GCF_019279795.1. Taxonomy (NCBI): domain Eukaryota; kingdom Metazoa; phylum Chordata; order Ceratodontiformes; family Protopteridae; genus Protopterus; species Protopterus annectens. The sequence continues at coordinate 326,941,057 of NC_056726.1, read as the reverse complement.
AACTTCTATATCCAAATCTTCCAGTATTCTACCAAGTTACTTTGCAGCTCAACAGACTGTGATAACTGTAGTGGATTTTTCATTTAAATGAATGCATTGTTTGCCATGACCACAAAGGATGATAATTGATTGGGAATTCACATGTTTTTCAAAACTAAATATTTCATTTTATTGGCATTCTGTTATTTGCAAGATCTAAAAAGTGAGAAAAACTTCTCTAGTCGTACATCCCAATGGAAAACATCTCCAGCTTTATAATCAGTCAGCAACTCAAAACATTTTTTCTAGCACCAAAGATTATTATTTTATTCTGGCACCATACAAGATACTTCTGCTGAAGTAGTCAAATATCGGAGCAAAGAAGCATAAGGCAAGAGAAATGTTAACTCTTCAGTATCTTTAATTTGCAAATACTTGGGGTAGACCACACAGCATCCAGTAAAGTTGCTGGTGATCTAGTTTTTAAAGTTCTACTCCCTGTGTAATATACCATTATCACACATAAGTTGTTATAGTACTGTTTGGGCCCAAACTTTATATCATCAGTTGATGTGGAAGCATCTAATGAATATTGAGTTCTGCAAAATTCCCCAAGTTTGTAAATGGAATGAATAAAGGAAGTAAATAAAAAAGTTGGAGAATTATCATTATTATTGAAGCTGTTGACACTACTTAATATGAAGAGTCCTTTAGTGTGGAAAATTTAGATACCACTCATTGTCTTTCAAAATCACGACAGTAATCATAGTAGGATCAGACTAATTTGTTGCAAATATAAGCACACTCATCTTAGACATACAGTCCAACCTTTCTAAAATGAATCCTGACCAGTGACCTTTATTCTACCATGTAGGCTTGCATGCAACTTTGGTTTCCTTAAAAAAAGCATCAGCATTTTGCCTTCAATTATATGTATGTACTGTTATTTTTGTAGTGAAGTTAAGCCTCAAATGATAAGCATAAAGAATTCCAATATCACCACACTTAAAATTCAAAGTTAAGAAAAATAATTAGGTAATATACAGAGCTGGATGTGCTACTCAAATCTTAAGGCACAGGGAGATGATGGCCTGAATTATGCTTCCGAAACACCTAAAACCTCTGGTATACACTATTACACAGACTGTAATAAAAGACTTCAGATCTTAGTCAGCTGAAGTAAACAGAGTTACATTATTGTCCACAACTATTAAAGCATGGGAGCCAGTGGTCCACACTTGAAGACATAAGCTAGTCTGGTAAAGACTTGGTGTGGTCACTTTACTCCAGAATGCACAATGGTTAGGGTGTCAATTCTGGAAAGGAAAACATATAATAGCATTCATTTATTCATGCTCGAGGTTAAATCTAAAACACATTCTATCTGAGGAGGGTATATACATGAAGAAGGTATTGGTTTTGATGGTGAAGTTTCTGAGTTGAACCACTATGAAAAGAGAAAACAACAAAAGTCACATATTGAATGAATTTGTACATTATGCAAGCAATTTAGGACAAGGAGATGTAGACGACCACACAGTATGAGATAAAGGATGCCCTTTATGGTGACAGAGCTTGATCAGGTTGTTTTAATCAGGCTTAATCTCAGCACTCAGTTTAGGAAGTTTAAGAATGATAGGGGTGGGGACCAAGGTAACTTTCAGTTCTTTCACTATGGAGTCTTGAATAATCATTTAATTGTATCCATTTAACTATAACACATTGTACAGCTTGCCCATGAATACTTGAAAGAGTTATCCATATGCTGTCTTTCTGGACAAAGCTGCAGAACTTCATATAGTGTCTGCTAATTTGACCCCACTGTACATACTAACCAGGTAAGATATCCCCCCCTCAGTTTAAGGAAAATTGCATGTTTATTGGTCATATTGGGTCATTTTACTGGCCAATTGAAGGTGAGAGAGCTATAGAAGGCACATATTGCTTTCCTCCTATGTTGTATATGGTATAATTAGGTAAATTGCTTTCAAACCACTGTAAATTCTGATAGACAATGTTTTGAGATATTTGAGGGAGCTACGTAGAATAGTCTTATAACCGTGATGGTGAATGACTGAAAAGTCTTTCCTTTTACCAGTCACTTTTGCAAAAAATGTTCTGGTAAATCCAAACCTGGCAGCCATGGAGTTAAAATGTTTTACATTTTTAACAATATTTCATATTTTTATTTTATCAGCAAAATCTAGAAGATTAAAAATAAACCATCTGTGACACTATGAGAGATCTATTGATGGTTTCAATGTGTAACTGGCCTTCTCACTGATGGTTGTTGGTATGGGTGCCAGATTTAATGTTTTAGACAGGTGATTCTAGGAAAGCTGCTTTATTTGTGTTCCAGATACTTTCTTTAGTCATATAGTAACCAGTCTTTTGTAACATTTAATAGGTGCTTTCTGACTGAAGCCTGGGTTTCCTGATTTTTGGATGTCTCACATGGTGACTGTTGCTTCAAAAATGTTCTCATCACTCAGTCATTAAATTCAAGATTTTAGTCATCAGTTTTGTCTCTAAGGTATTAGACACAACTATAGAAACCAGTTCTGCTGAAATGTCCATTCCATTCCAGTGGCATGGATAATTCTTTCACTGCATTACAAGATAACGTTCTTAGAACCTTACAGCTGGAGCAACCAGCAAAATGCATTCTGTATCTGAGGCTATTATTTAGTGAAATGTGCTATAAGACTCATACTGTTGCAGATAGACGACCCTTTATTGTTAGATACCACCAGTAGTCTTGTGTAGCCATTTGAATGCTCTGGTTCTACTATTCATTCATAATATATATAGAGAGTGAGAGATATTTAGACAGATGACAGACCGATAGCAATATATTGATATTTTTTTTATCTGACAAAATCAGAAACATATATACTATATGTGGGTTATTATGAAATGAGAACAAAAATGCTCTGTTATAAGAAAAAAAACATTATTTCCTGCCATTTTTTGTATATGGTATAGTAAAAGATGCATATTTACATAATCTAAGAGGCGTGCCCATATCTCTTGCCTACTTTCCATAAAAGGTATTAAGGTGTACAAAACAATATAAAGGAGATATTTTTAGAGGTTCTCATTCTGAAATTTCATAAGAATATTTTGAAACACTACGTGGATATTGTCATTTGAAGTTAGGGTAGAATTCAGGTAAGAGTGGCTTTGCACAGTGACTGATTGTTGTTGAGTTTTAGAGGGTTGCAAAATTACAAAATTATGTTGCTAACATCTGGTGTTTCACTATGTTTTATACACTGATACATTCAGTAGAGCAAATTGTCAGGTACAGTACCAGACTATGACAACAAAAGTCTTCTGTAATGCTGGATTTACTGGTGGAATGTAATAATAATAATAATAATAATAATAATAATAATAATAATAAACCCCATTTGTTAACTAGGTAGGCCCACTGTATATATATATATTAGTTCCCAAAAACTCTTGAAGTAGTAATAAAGATACTTGGGTACAAAACACATACATTGATATTAAGCTGAATTTGTCCCTTTCAAAATAGAACCTAAATATAATGGCCTTGTTGCTCTCTGTCAGATATTTTGCCCACCTAACAACTAACAAGCCATATCAATAATTATTCAGAAGTGATACTGTAACAGCTAAAAAGTAAAAAAACAACCAATCCCAGCAAGGTACTTCAGCTATGAGCTCTCAAACATCAAGCTCAGTCCACACCTTCCACCAAACCACAGCAATGGCCACATTAATGTGATAAGCCTCAACTTCCTATTTGCTTTCTTCCACAGGTTGCGTTCCATAGTTTTCAATCTTTCAGCTCCAAAATATGGAGCACAACATTACCTCTAACTATATGGAACAAAGGACAAATGTAGAATATTTGCGAACAATTTTATCAAGGAAGCATACAATATGGTAAGTAAAATAACTGTTTCCACTTACTTACAAAAAAATTATTTTAATGAACTAATGTAGTTCAATATTACTTATCATTGCTATTTGTAAAGAAAATAAATAAAAAAAAAAAAACATGAGTATGGGACACATGCTTTCAGTGTGGAACACCATGGATTGTTTAACACTCAAACTCACAAATTGAATATAATTGCTCTAATGAGGTACAATTGAGAGCTATGCTACCTTCACATCCCACAACATATAGTCACTTCTAGCTACTAGCTGTGATAGCCAAATGTAGTAGAAAATAGATACAGCAATGTATTTCAAGTCACAACTGGAGCACTGAAGGTGCTGCTACTGAGAACTTTCTCACAGCTTTCAACCTCTTAATTCTAGAATCAGAGAGAAAGCCAACATGAATGGCAGACAAAGTTTAAATATCAGACTTGTATATTTAGAAAATTGTTGGTATAGCAGGATTTGTGTTAAAAAGCATTTCTGAAGGATATGCAGTCTGAAACTCACATTCTTATCATTATTTTGTGACTGTAGCCCACAACAGTATACTAGCAAAACACATGTTTTGAGGAAAAGACAATAAATATGAGGAAAAAATCAGGTAAAATTTTGAACTATGACATCTGCACACATGCATACACACACACACACAAACACACACACACACACACACACACACACACACACACACACACACACACACACAGGAAACAGAACCATCAATTACAGCCAATTGCATGACTGTACAACTCAGATATCTGCTTAAGATCATATGAATGAATAAATGTATCACTGCTGTCAGAACCATGTAGTGCAACCCATTGCAATTCCCCTCTACTCTCTAAACATATCTCAATAATCAGACAGACACCCAAAATCAGGAATATCTTGTTTTATTCTTTGATGACCAGGATTATTTGACTAGTCCAGTGTTGTCTTTTTTCAGAGGGGAAACCCAAGGTGGTATTCATACTGACTACAGGAAACTTGCAAAAGCACTGTAGATTCATAGGTAATACTAGGCTAGCTGTTACCATCGTGTGCCATTTTAAACGTAGTCAGAGAATCAAGCCATGTACTTTTTGTCTGTTAGGTAAACTCCTTAACCATTATGCCAACTCCTAACCCCCAATAAAGGTTCTAGAGTCTTGTTTTGATAACTGCCATGGGATCTTTTGTAAGCACCTGAGCTGCCACCAACCCAGTCAAATGGGACCTCAGTTTAACATCTAATCTGAAGGATAGCACACTCAGAAGAGCAGCTACATTGCAGTATCAGTACACGGAGTGGGAAGAGAAACCCAGTTTTCTGATCTTGCAGCAGTCAAAGTGAGTGTGCTATCTGTTGTGCCACAGATATGTATACTTAGAATGTTTTAGAATAACAAGCTTTGCAGTAGCATATATTTTATGAAGGGCACAGAGTCTGAAACTCACATACCTCTCATTATTTAGTGACTGAAATCCACAACAACTTGCCAGAAATCCACAGTTTTGCATGTACCAGAAAAAATACATACTTACACCTTTGTGCATGAATTCTGGACAAAACTAAAAATAATGGGGGGAACACTTTTTAAGTATTATTTTATCTGTTAACTAGTAAAGCCCAATAGGCAAAGTGTTCCATTCTAGGAGCATTGTCTGGCTAAGTAGCTAGCTTGAAGTTCCACATTAGGAAAATAAAAGTGGAATCATTCAAACCCTGCATGTTTGACTACAGGGAGCAGTTTGTTAACATTACAGGGTCTTCAGGGACAAGACAACTGTAATTCACATTAAAAAGGTTAATAAAACAACAGGTGTCATAGGGACATACCTTTTCTGAACTATAGGAACTATAGAACTCTAATGGCTGGCATTAATGACTGACTATCATCCTCAGTGATTTTCCACGGAAAGAAAAAGAGGTTAATGAGGGACAGGTCATAAAATAAGGCAAAAATCAGAGATTTTCTACAAAACTGGAGACAGACAAGAGGCAGACTAGTGTAGTTCACAAAAGTTAAAAGAGTACATTTTGCATCAACATGCATTTTTTGAACAAGAACTATGAAAGTCTAATGACTGGCATTATTGAATGACTGTAAAATCCTTAGTGATTTATCCCAAAATGATGACGTTAATGAATGTCTGACAGTACAGAGTATTAAGGCTCTAAGCTCTTAATGATCTGTTTCCTCCAGCCAAGGGTGAAGGGCTTGATTTTGAACAAATCACTTAACCAGAGCAGTGCTCCCCATTTGGGCTTATAAATGACATAGGTTTTTAAGTCTATATAAAAGAAAAACAATGCAACTATGCAATTTCTGATACTAGAGCCCACACACAGTGCACTCCCACACAAACACACACACACACACACACACACACACACACACACACACACACACACACACACACACACACACACACACACTAGAAGTAAAACCTTTGCTCACGTACTAGATCATGTAAACATATGCACCAGTTGTAAAACATTTGTTCATTTACAAGAGGATTTCATTTTTTAATGTTGACAAAATGCCTATTTATTTTTATCAGCCCAGTCTAGGGGGAAGACTATTTTACAGTTGGGGGTGACATGCATGTTTGTGTGTGTGCATGTGTGAGCACAAATCTCTCAATAAATCTCTGTTTCTCTCTTTCGCTGTCTCATCCCCCCCCTCTCTGTATATAGATATATATATATATATATGGGTCTAGGTTAGAAGATCGACAGCTAATATAACCGACAACGGATTAGCGGGCGCCAGATGATCGACACTCGGAAGACCGACGCTACGGATGAAAACTCCGATGCCAGGGATAGTGAGTTGGAAAGAAGGCTGTGTGAGTATGCGGTGGTGACGGACGTTAGGGTGTGACTAAGGTAAGTGTGGATAGTGACAGTCTGTGGGGATAGGGGTGGGTTAAGTGAGTTAGGGTTAGGGCGTGGGTTAGGTAAGTGTGCGGTAGTGGTATTTTTTGGGTTAGGGCGGTTAAGTGAGTTAGGGTTAGGGCTGGTTAGGTAAGTGTCGGTAGTGGCAGTTTTGGGTTAGGCGGGTTAAGTGAGTTAGGGTTAGGCGGTTATGTAAGTGTCTGGTAGTGGTATTTTTTGGGTTAGGGGTGGGTTAAGTGAGTTAGGGTTAGGCCGCGGGTTAGCTGAGTGTGCGATAGTGACGGACCTTAGGGTAAAGGTTTGGGTTAGGGTTGGACATAGTTGTGTGTGTGAGGTTTAGTGTGGTTTTGTGAGGATTTTGGTGTGCTTGTGTTCTGTGTGTGGTTTTTGGATAAGGGGATGTGTTTTGTTAGTTGATTGTTGTTATTGTGGTGTGTGCAGTGTGTGGGGTTTCGTGTTTGTGGACCGTCGGTTACTTGTTTGTCGGGCATGTGAGGTGTCGTGTTTATGGTTTGTCGATAATGTGGTGTCGATGTTTTTGTTGTCGGTGAAAGTGGCTGTCGATCTTATGACCTAGAACCATATATATATATATATATATATATATATATATATATATATATATGAATATAGATATAAATTTGATAGCTATGATCTACACACACACACACATACGCACACACACGCACACACACACACACACACACACACACACACACACACACACACACACACACACACACACACACACACACACACAAAAACACACAAACACACACACACACACATCTATATGCATATATATCATTAGCTTGTCAATAGCCAGAGTGTTACTGTGTTAAAAAAAATGTATGTATAGAGAGAAGCTCAAAAAGTGAATTTCTTGAACCCATTTCAAGAACACATTAATCAATTGAACAAGTCCCTTAACTAGACAACTACTCCCCATTTGGGCTTATAAATGGCATAGGTTTTTAAGTCTATTTAAGTCTATATAAAAGAAAAAAAGAATTTAACTTTGTATTTTCTGACAGTAGAGCAGACACACACACACACACACACACACACACACACACACACACACACACACAAACACACATAGTAGAATCAAAACCTTTGCTCACATATTAGAACATGTAAACACATGCACCAGTTGTAAAACATTTGTTCATTTACAGGGGCATTTGCCCAGGTTTTTAAATGGGCCACAGTAAGGCAAAATTACACACATGTACTAAAAGTAAAGGATTGCAATGCATGCAGTAAATGATCTCCATTTCTACCTGTTAAAGAATCATGAGTTGAAAAATCCACCAACTGGAATCGCACAAGGAAGAAACCACCAATCATACCGGTGAAGTTGAACACGGAAGTTGTGGCAGTCAGCAAGGCTGGGATGTGCAATATTTCAAAAAAACTTTTTTATTTTTTAAGGTTAAAAAAATACCAGTGCCACCTAAACAGAGAGAAATTAACTCTACTTCTGATCCATCAAGAACTTGAAAAGCTGTTGGAATATTCCCACTGACACATTTTTTTCTGAATGTCAGCATGAAGAGTCTTGCAGCTTTTAAAGTTGTCAAAATGGATCTGACCCAGTTCTGTATTGGTTATGCTGTGCACGGCAGCGCAAGACCCAGTCATTACAGCCATGAAAGGTACATAACAAAGTTTGTTATGCTGTTTCTTAGTGCTGCTTTTTGCCTTATTTGCTGTGCACCCTCCCCCACATAGACAGACACACACACACACACACACACACACACACACACACACACACACACACACACACACACACACACACACACACACACACATATAAACACACCTGTCCTTATTTTGTATATCTATATCTAATCCATATCTATATACCTGCATCTACATCAGTTTATCTAGAGCTATCTATGTGTATCTATCAGTCTATATCTATCTATCTGTATGTGTGTGTGTGTGTGTGTGTGTTTGGACACTGATTTATATATATATATATATATATATATATATATATATATATATATATATATATATATATATATATATATATATATATACACACACATACACGCGCACATACATATATATATATATATATATATATATATATTTATATATAGATATATATATATATATATATATATGTATATAGATATATATATATATATATATATATATATATATATATATATATATATATATATATCTATATAATATATATATATGTATATATATGGGTCTACCTGATAACGCCAAAACTGCAAAACGCCAACAACGAGAACACCGACACCGGACGATCGACAACGGAGATGATTGACAGTTGAAAATCCTGATACTGAGAACACCAACATGTTAAGGTAAGCGTGGGGTTAGGGGCGGGTTAAGTGAGTTAGGGTTAGGGCGCGGGTCAGGTGAGTGTGCAATATTGACAGACGTTAGGGATAGGGGCGGGTTAATTGATTTAGGGTTAGGGTGCCGGTTAGGTGAGTGTGCGATAGTGACGGACCTTAGGGTTAGGGTTTGGGTTAAGGTTAGTGCATAGTTGTGTATGTAAGGTTCAGTGTAGGTTTGTAAGGTTTTTGGTGTGCTTGTGTTGTGTTGTGTGTGTGCTTTTTAGACAGGAGATTTGTTTTGTTTGTTGAGTGTCGGGATTGTGGTTTGTCGGGTATGTGACGTTTCGTGTTTCTGAACTTTTGGTTTTGTGGTGTCGGTGATTTCGTTGACGGTGTTTTAGCGCATCAGTGATGTCAGGTAGACATATATATTTATACATAGATATATATATATATGTGTGTGTGTGTGAGTGTGTGTGTGGGTCTACCTGATAACACCGACAAGCGAAAACACTGACAACGAAATCACAGACACCACAAAACCGAAAGTTCAAAAACAAGAAACTTCACATGCCTGACAAACCACAATCCCGACAATCAACAAAAAAAACAAATCCCCTGTCCAAAAAGCACACACACAACACAAGCACACCAAAAACCTTACAAACCCACACTACACCTTACATACACAACTATGCACTAACCTTAACCCAAACCCTAACCGTAAGGTCTGTCACTATCGCACACTCACCTAACCCGTGCCCTAACCCTAACTCACTTAACCCGCCCCTATCCCTAACATCTGTCAATATCGTACACTCACCTTACCCGTGCCCTAACCCTAACTCACTTAACCCGCCCTTAACCCTACAGACCGTCACTATCGCACACTTACCTTACCCATACCCTGACCCTAACGTCCATCCTTATCGCACACTTACCTTTACATGTCGATGTTCTCAGCATCGGGATTCTCAACTGTCGGTGTTCTCCATTGTCGATCCTCCGGTGTCAGTGTTCTCGTCGTCGGCGTTTAGAGATTTTGGCATTTTCAGGTAGACCTATATAAATAAATATATATATATATATATATATATATATATATATATATATATATATATGGATCCCTATCACATGGTCGACAAGCCATTTGATCGACTTTCATTTGGTCGACAGTTCATTTGGTCGACAAGCAGTTTTATGTGGGGGGCTTTGTCCCCCACACCCTCCAATGTGGGGGGCTGTGCCCCCCACACCCCCCCTAACTATATATATCAACTCCAGGGTCGCACAGCATTGGGGAGGGGGGGCAAATCTGCCTGTCGACCAAATGAATTGTCGACCAAATGAAAGTCGATCAAATGGCTTGTGGATCATCTTAGGTAGACCCATACATATATATATATATATATATATATATATATATATATGTGTGTGTGTGTGTGTGTGTGTGTGTGTGTGTGTGGTTTACTATTAAAATGTGGAGCGAAACTTATGCAAAACTGGAATGGACAAATGCATCTTTTCAAGTTTCCGTAATGTTGTTCTGCAAATGTTCAAATGCACAGTAGAGAATGGTAGTGTACATTCACTAATGTGCATTTAATGTTCTAACAGATCACATTACAGTGTGGATCAGGAAATTTACCCTTTCCCTCACTGTAGTGCAATTTTGGAGTTGGAATATGTAATTTGCAGGGGGTGCAGGGGGCTTGCCACCCTGCAAAACTGTAAATACTTGTGCTGACTACAAAGACCATAGCAACACTTCAAACTACTTGTTTGAGTATGTTGATATTCGTGATCTAAAACCTATCAGAAAATAAGTGTTCGACAATTATAGCACTTTGAAATTTTGAATTTAACATTTATTTTCGACAGTTTCATTGAAAATTATTTCGACTTTTCAGATATTAATATATATATATATATATATATATATATAGATGATATAGATATGCATATGTATATCTATATCTATTTATCTAATCTATATATATATATATATATATAGAGAGAGAGAGAGAGAGAGAGAGAGATGAAAGCTATTTGGTTTTTAATCATGCTGTCAGGAATCACTAGAAAAATTTCATTGAGGCGTCCATTCATCATCCCTATTTATGTTGTAGATGAGATTTATATTCCTAGATCGTGTAATTCAGATCCTATTTGTTTTTCTGATGTGCATCAAGTCCAGCAGAGTGGGATTCGAGAATGCTTGGTCAGGCATAGAATAACTTTCTGCAGTCTGTAGGAGCCTGAGTGCTGAGACAGGTCTTAGAGGTGGTCTGCACAGGATATGTTTTTATGAGCTGTATTCTTTTGTGAGGAACCTCTGTGGACACTCCAGTTGTTGCACATGCCTTATCAGATACATACCAAAGGAGGCTTTTTACTGAATGGTCTGATGAGTCCTGAGTAGAGTGGAATAATGATATCCTTGGACTTTGATGGTTCATAGTTTCATAGGTAAGTACTAGGCTATCAACCCGAGAACATCTGTAAGCCTAGTCAGAATGTGTTGGCTTTTGCCACCCCCTTAGATTAGTTCCCTGTGCCTCTGTCCAGCATGTAAACCATTCCTTATAAGCTGCTGACCGTAGAATTATTTCTTTACTGTCTTCATGTGTTCCCAAATCCCTGACCACTGGGTCTCCTCTTAGGAATGTGTTATCAAAGTGGTCATTTCTAGAGGTAGCCATCTTCTCAAAAGATACAACTATGCATTTCTTGACACTGAATTTTAGACTGTGGCTCTAGTACCAGTTATTGGCCTGGATCAGGCCTTCTCAAAGGGTATCTGTGTCTTTGGAGGATTCTATAACTGTGTCTAATTTACAGTCATCTACAAACTAGGTCAGCCAGAGGTCCTTGATGTTGGCCTTGAGTTTCTGCTAGTGACTGAAATTTTAGTGGGGGTAGACTTTGGTATCCTGATATCTTGTTCCCTATCTTTGAGCCAGCTGGCTATCCAGTGGATGATGTAGGAGTTTATACCCAATTTCCTGAGTTTGTGTACAGTGCTTATGTTGGGTAATTTTTTTGAATATCTTAGCCTGGTCGAGGTAGCAGTATGCACTATATTGCCCTCATAAATTGCTTTGTTGACTTTCACAGAGAAGTCCATTAGGCTGAGCAGGCCTTACCTGTCCTTGATGAAACCAAACTGAGTTAGATCCAGTGTCTGAAGTTTCTCTATGTCAGTTTTTCATTACCATGATAATTATTTCCATTGCTTTGCATATGAGACTAGTCAGATGTATGGGTATGTAGTTACCCAGGTCTGTAGATGCCTCGTTCTTGTGCAGAGTGATGACAGCTGCAGTCCTCCATTCACTTGGCATGATGCCTGTTGGGAGGCTGTGGTTAATTAGAGATTTTAGTGGTCCCAGATGGGTTCATAGGTTCATAGGTGTGTACTAGGCTAATGGCCCTGGAGCCTTTACAAACCTAGCCCATAGGATTACCCTGGCATCATGCCACCTGACCTTAGTTCCCAGTGCCTCTGTCAAGTAGAGCCACTGGAGTGATCCCCGCTTTGAATTTTCTATTTCCCATCCACTCATCAAGATTTCTCTTGAAGAGGGCCAGTGAGATGCTCTGTTTGACATGTATGTGAAGTCTATTCCATAGCATGGGCAGTCTCTCGGTTATGAGCCTGTCCGTCCAGCACATTCTGTTGATTGTGATAATGAGGTTGAGGTCTCTGGGGCGTGTGGTGCAGAGGGATTGGGATTTCTTTAGATGTAGCATTTCTAATAGAGCTGGGTCAGACATGGCTTTATAAGTCAAGCAGAGATTGCCTCTAAGTAGGCGATATGAGACAGAGAATAGTTGGAGTTTTTTGAGTCTGTCCATATAGGACAAGTGTTTAAGGCCTAGAATCCTCTTTGTGAGGTACTTTTGCAGCCTCTCCAGTTGTTGCAGGTGTCTAGTGAGGTACATGCCAAATGGGGTATTGTACTCGATGATTGGCCTAATGAGGGAAGAGTAGAGGGAGACAATGCCTTCTTTTTTCCTGGATGCAAAAGTAATGAGATGTGCCACATAGAAGGTCTTTCTGACAACAATGGCAATGTGGTGGTCAAAAGAGAGGTTTCTGTCAACCTGTTTTTCCAAAGCTCTTATAACGCCTTCTGTGTTCAGTGGACTATCATCGATGTGGTAATTCATGGGAACTGGGTTTTTCCCAAAGGGAATGACGACACATTTTTCGGCATTGAGCTTAAGGCCATGGTTCTGACACCAGTCATTGGTCTCAGTGAGGCCTTTCTGTAGGATGTCAATATCACTTGGGGAGTTAATAATAGCTCCCAACTTGCAATCATCTGCGAACTTTGTCAGCCAGATTCCCATTGTGTTGGCTTGGACTTCAGAGAAGTAGATACCAAACAGGAGAGGACCCAGGACTGAATCCTGTGGGACTCCACTCATGACTGGTCAGCAGTGTGACTTGGAGTCAGCTATTTTCACACTGTGGGCTCTATCTGTGAGCCAGTTTGCAACCTACCTAGTGATATAGTGGTTGATGCCTAGCTTAGTGAGTTTTTCTATGATTCCTAGGTGGGGAATGTTATTGAAGGCCTTGACTAGATCAAGGTAGGCTGTGTGAACCACCTTGCCTTCATCCACAGCTCTGGTGACTGACTCAAAGAAGTCGACCAAGTTGTGCAGGCATGATCTACCCTTCTCAAAACCAAACTGTGTGGGATCCAGAGTTTGGAGATTCCCTAGTTCCTTGTTTATTAGGTCCATGATGATGCATTCCATAGCTTTGCATATCAGACCCGTTAGGCTAATGGGGCAATAGTTCCCAGAGTCTATAGTCACTCCTCCTTTGTGGAGAGAGATGACTGTAGCAGTGCACCATTCAGTAGGGACAAAGATTGAGGTGAGGCTGTGATTGAACAGGGCACACAGGTGAGGTGCCAGTTCACTCTGTAGTTCATGTAGCACACAGCCAGGGATATTGTCAGGTCCCATAGAAGCTGCATTTCCTGGCCTTGGACAGTGCTGTTTTAACCTGTGCAGCAGTAATACTGGGTGCCTGGCAATGTACTGTTAATGTGATAGGTCCTTTGTGAGGGGAGAGAGGGGAAAAGTTAGCACCGAAGTTGTCGGCCAGTATATTGCCAATATATGTTGGCTCAGTATAGGAGATACCATTGTGCAGTAGCTCAGAGCAAATCTGGGAATTGCCATGGAGATTATTTACATAACTATAGAAGGCCTTGTGGTTGTCTTTAAAATCTGACGCAATTCTGTTTTCATAGATAGCTTTAGAGGATTTGATGAGGGATCTCAACTTTTTGTTGAGGCTGATAAGGGACTTTTTCCAGTCTTGGGACTTCACCTTATTTCCCATCAGATTCCTCCTTTTGTTGTAGAGTTTGTTTATGGCAGGGGACCGCCAGATTGGCTTCCTATTTTTGGAGGAGAGTGTCTTGGTTCTATTGGGTATGGCGAGATCCATACATTTGTGTACGGGTCCGTACAGTGTATTGGTGTATGATTCAGCGGTCATGCAACTATTCACCATTTGCATGGGTGCCGTGAAGTTAACCACCTCTGTTTTTAGGAGCCCAAAGTTAGCTTTGGAGAAGTTTTTCATTGGTGGTTACCTTTGTCGGGGTGGGGGTGGGGGGTGGGAGGGATGTGGATTTCAAAGGTGATTAGTTTGTGGTCGGATCTAACCAGGGAGGAGTTGACTATTGGTGTAGAGCAATGGTCTCCCATGTTAGTAATGACCAGGTCAAGGATGTTGCTATCTCTAGGGGGGATAAGAATGAGCTGGTCCAGGGCATTGGAATTAATGAATTCCAGGAAACATTGGGCAAGTGTCTTGGTACATGAGAAGTGTTCCCAGTTAATGGAGGAGTAGTTGAAGTCACCCAGTATAAGAGTGTTAGGTTGAACCCTAATATTTTTCAGGGTGCTTAGGAACGTGGAGTGTGAGTCTTGGGACATAGTTGGGGACCTATAGCAGGCTGCGACCTGAATCACTGTCTTTCCCAATGTTAGTTGCACCTGAAGTATCTCTGATGCGTTATGTTCAGCTACCAGTCTGGAGGTGTTCACATCCTTTATGAATATGGAAACACCACCACCTTTGGAGTTTCGGTCCAAGTACTGGGGCTGAAAGGTGTGGGATGAGTTATAGCCTGGTAGTGCAGGGTTGCTATCTGCTGCCTTGAACCAGGTCTCTGTTACAGCACAAATGTCAATGTTCTCCATTTTAAGGAGTGCTTCGAGCGAGTGCATTTTGAAATTTAGACTACTAGCATTGAGCAGCATGACCCTCAGATTGCATTTGTTTGTAGCTGTTACGGTGGTAATTTGGTCTTTTGAACACTGCCTAAAAAAGGCACTATAGGGGTGGCAAGAGCCTTGGCCAGTATCTGAAAGCCCAGGGATGACAGATGCATGCCATCTCTGACAAAGCATCAATGTCTATCAGTCATGTCATCCCAGGCAAACAGATAATGGATCCCCTTAGAATGACACCAGAAACTTAACCAATTGTTGAAATCAATCATTTTCTGCTTGTACTGTCATATAATTCTGGGTGATGGTAGGATGCTGCTCAGGGCTGGGGTCATACCCACCTGGGCTACATAAACTGAAAGCTTATCCATGTCTCTTTTCATCTGTGAGGTCAGGATTCATGTTATTAGACAGGCATGCTGAGATAAATTTCAGGACACATCAATGCAGCATTTTTGGCCTTGGAGAGTGCATTGAGGACCTATTCCCTAGTAGAAGTTGGGGGAATTATTGTTAAGGGTATTCAGTGGTGGATCCAGGAATTTGCAGAAGGGGGTGCAATCTGCAATGTCGACCAGTGGGGTGAGGGATGGAGATTAGAAGACCGGTAATTGTGGGCTGTGAAAAAATCAATTACAATTGGATACTTAGTGTCACTGGCTTCACTAAGTTGTAGTATCCAACTTATTTTATAGTGATACAAAACCTTTGTTTAGATTTAATTGTATGTGCCTTGGCAGAGCAAGACTAATCTGACAGTAAAAATGTAACTTAAAAAGGCTTATGCAAGCCACCATCAATCTTTGTTTATAAGAAACAAAGTGAAGATGTTTATTTTTATTTATTTATTTAACATTTGTTGACCGGGAAAGTCCGACTAGGTTCCACAGATCCTGTTTTCAGTGGAGGCCCGGAGAGAAATGCTCCAGACGCATGTCTTTAGAATGTGGGAGGAAACCAGAGTACCCGGAGGAAACCCACGCGAACGCAGGGAGAACATGCAAACTCCAACTCCATGTTAAAAAAAAATCATAGCAGTACACCATTCTAAATTACAGAAGTAGAAAGTACAAGCTGAGGAATATAAACATTTAATGCAACAACAAGAAAAAATTGCCTGACAGGGTAGGCCTTATTAAGGAAATGATGGTGCTAGGGTGCCAGACCTCTGTACACCTCAAAGATCTATTATTTCTCCTTTAACAACCACTTTGGAAGGCATTGTTGCATTTATATAAAGTGTTTTGTATTTGTTTTATTATAGGATTTCTATGATTTAGAAACAAGGGATATGAAATCTTTATATAATGCATTTCTCTTACAGCTTGATCTGGTTTCCTCCCACATTTCAAAGGCATGAAAAAGGTGGATCAGAGACACTAAATTGACTGTAGGTGTATGTGTGTGTGTGTGTCTGTGTGTGTGTGTGTGTGTGTGTGTGTGTGTGTGTGTGTGTGTGTGTGTGTGTGTGTGTGTGTGTGTGTGTGTGTGTGTGTATGTGTGTGTGTGTGTGTGTGTGTGTGTAAGTGGTACAGAAGAAAAACAATGCATTAGGGACAGCCACTCAGCAGTCTGAACATTGGGTTTAAGTGATTTGGTCACTGTTGATGTGACTTCTCACTGACATGAATTCAGGGCATACATATCAGCAGGTGGCACATTGCCACTCCCACATTTCGTGCACTGATATAAAATTGGCAGTAGCTAATTCTTTAATGCAGCCAGTTCTGTATTATTAGTTATAAGGTTACACATCAGTAAGTCCTTAACTATCAGTAGATGCCTATGAGAATGACTGAGGAACACAGCAATTTGCAAATAGAGACCCTGCATACACATGGTAATGCACAAGCACTTGATCATTTTGTACCTCAGTGTGTGACTGTCTGCTGTGTATGGTTTGTCATCATTGCCAATCTTATGGAAAGCCACCCCCCCAAAACACACACACACACACACACACACACACACACACACACACACACACACACACACACACACACACACACACACACACACACACACACACACACACACACACACATTCCTATTCATAAGCAGCACAGTCTGACCCCCTTTGTTACCTTCCAATGTGAATGACTGCTGTTGAGTCTTCCACAGTGCCATGTTAAAGTATAACTTCTCAGCTGTGCAATACTGGCTCACACATCAGTAAGGGTGTTTGTGGATGATCTGTGCTAAATTTTCTTCTGACATCAAGACTCTCACTCCCTGCTATTAGCACATGGTATTTCACAGGCAGAATACCCTGAACCCTTGTTATGCTCCTGTGTGATTGAAAATGAATGTGTTCCACTGTACTGTTTTTTTAAATATGAAGACAGGTGAGCACAAGGATGAGTAACATGGAAAAAGGATGGATATAGAACCTCAGTCAGTTATATAAAATTATATAGCCTGTTTAAATCAATTTAAATAAACTCAATTACTCGTAATAAAGCTAAAATAATCTGTTGACTGTAGACAAATATTACAGATTATTTGTATGGCCTCTCTATTAACAAATGTATGAGACAAAAATTAAGATTCATTTACCAGCTATAGGAAGTTTAGCGAGCTACATATTGTATTGAAATACTTCTATTCGATATAGATAAAATGGCCTAACTACATAAAAAACAAATGACTATAATTGTCAGCGCATATTGTATGCATTAATACATTATTATGGCAAACAATTAGCATAATAACATTGTAATTTTAATTAGATATATGTACATATTATGGCTGTAAAACAAGCTATACACCTAGAACACACTATCATACGTATGTTACACCTGAGAATGGCAAAAACTAAGCAGCACACGTATTATATACCAGGCTTAAATAAATAACCAAAAATGTATAAAATGGCAGACAATATTTAAACTACATATTTTTAATTAGTTGATTTTAATTTTCTCTTCTTGGACCTGCACTCGTTATGACTTTTGGGTCAGGCCATACCTGAAAAAGGTCTTTGGACCAGTTTGCCAACCCAGTTAACATGTGGTAAATAAAATAAAATAAAATAAATAAAACTCTGTATCATGTCATTAGATACCTTAAATCAGTGGAAGTAAAAGACTGCATTTCGGTGCATATTTACATAGGTTCTATTTGTCTTTACTTTCTTAATAATGTGTTATCCAGCCTGGCTTTTTTGGATAAGACACAACTCACTTAACTCCTTCACAGGATGTCTGTTGTTGATCATGAATGTTATTCTAATTAAAATGTAATGCCAATATCCACAACCTACCAAGCAAAATGAAAACAGAAATGAAATATAATTTTCCACATACATAAGGCAAGTCAATATATTTTTATCCACATGCAGTTTGAAAATCATTGTGGTATGTATACATGCTGTTTACTAAAAAAAATCACCACCTTGGAACAACAAATAGAATAGTTTAGTGATGCACCTCCATTGTTGCTGCTATTTGCTGAAATAAACAAGCATTCTGGACATTGCGCAATAAATATTGTTTCAATTGCATTGCCTTGAAATCTTCACTAGCGAGCTCACTTCCAATGAGAAGTTTAGCTGGTGATCACTACTCCTGCTTCTTTGCCCCCCCACTCTTTCATTTTCTTATTGACCTATATGTGGAAACATACAAGAAAATACAAAGATGAGATTGTGGGATGACAAAAACATTTTTGGCAAGTAGAATTTATGCATTAATTTCAAAGAATTAAAAGGAATAAACTGAGACCTAGGTTATATATAGGCATCACATTAATACGCGTTTAATAATAAATACACAAACAAAAAATACAGTAACTTAGTATTATTTACAGATAAAATGTCCATTAAGTACAATTCATTGCCACATTTTGAACAGTTTTATTCACCTACCAATAGCCTCAAATGTGTCATGATTTCAATATTGCATTATATTTATTCATAAATATATGCTTGTCACTTACGTCTGAATAGCTTTTATCATTCTTATTACCATTGCACACTGATCAATAATGCAAAGACGATGGAGATTATATGCTACTTACATGTCAGCCTTTATCAAAGCATGGAATATTAAATTTTAAGTGAATACTTCTACAGTGCAACCACTGAATTAAAAGACCTCAATCACTATGTCTGTCATTTTTCTCAAGTTATTTTCTTTACAACTATATTGGAAAAAATATAATAAATACACTTGTCCGAACACACCTCAGGTCAAAAATCACACCAAATTTGTCATTCTGACCAGTTTATTAACATGAACATTGTATTCACCACAAATAATTAGAACAGTGAATAATCAAACATAAATTACATCAATAACTTACAATAAAACTAAACATTTGTAGGCAGTCTTGACTGTTCACCCTCAGTTTTGAATACAAGCAGCATTACATTCCTCTACTCACATTTATCACACTTAACTTATGAGGTATTGTACCGCCGTTCACTTCATTACTGACCTATCCAAACCACCATGGCTAGTAATCAAAAGGGGGGAACTGCTGAAGCTGAACTCCTTTTACTCCGCCCTTCTAGCACATAGAACATTAACTCACTAGGATGGGAAAGGAGATATTAAACAGTTCCCATGCCAAAAGACTGAAGCACTCCTCTACCCAGCCTTAAAACCATAAAGCCCTTCCCTGCATACATCACTTCGTACTTATTAATCTTCCCTACAACTTAATCAAGCCTTCTTTTCGCCACTATATAACACCAGGTGTTTTCTGACAAATATGTCTACACACAAACTACACTTGTAAGAACCCACCTCAAGACATAAAACACATGAAATATGCCATCACAACCAGTTTACTAACATGAACATTGTTTGTCTTTCGGCTTATCCCGGTTAGGGGTCGCCACAGTGGAACTCCAGTCCGCTAATGTTTGGTAGTGGATTTTTACGTGCCGAGTTACCAGCCCTGACACACAACCTTCAATGAAGGCACGCCCATTCATGCATGCCTCCACACAGAAGATGCTCTAGCTGAGAATCGAACGCGACAACGTCTTGCTGTGAGGCGACAACGCTACCGCAGCACCACTACCGCGGGTTAACATGAACATTGTATACCCCTCAATTAATTGGAACAGTAACTAATCAAAAATGAATTACATCAGTAACATTCAATAGAAAATTAACATTTGCAGGCAGAATTATCCACTCACACTCAGTTTTGAATATAAGCAGAGTTACATTTCTCTGCTCACTTTAATCACACTTAAATTGTGAGGCAGCATACCACTGCTCACCTCACTACTGACCTATCCAAACCACCAGGGCTAATAAGAAAAAGGGGGGAAAAAGAAAACGGGCTCAGACTGAACCCCTCTTATTCTGCCCACCTACCTGATATAACAGGCTCTTCACTCCCTTTCCTCTCACAAATGTTTTACCAAATCCTGTAAAACAGAACAATCTGTGCATTAAACAATTCCATGCCCAACATACTGAAATACATCCCATCTTTCCAACACCAAGTGGGTCGATGTCATCAAAATCCCTATGACTAATGACAAACAAACCTAAGTAACCTAATCTCTTAGTCACTCTGTGAATGACAAAATACCTAGCCCTCTTCAAACCATCAGACTTATCAGCCTGCCTCCAAACCAATCTCGATACAATCTCAGACCACACTATCAACAGTCATTGCCATTTCTGCCTTAGTTTCACCAAATCATTAACAATCCTGACCAACAACCTCCTTTTAGAGTGTATTTCCAAAGTGAATGAATACAATATGAGGAATCCCCAATGCTGCCTGTAACAGTTCAAACGTATTCAGAAGTTGCTGCCACCTTAAACCTCTAAATCCTCACAACAAGGTATCCCACCCACCCTTCGGTAGACCCATCATGCTTCCTCCGGATCTTACTACTGCTCTTCTCATTGCCCAAAACACAAATGAATGGCCCCGAATGAGAACATTTCTTCCAGTAAAATAAAAAAAAAAACAGAATGAACCTACTTATGAACAATCATTATCTTACAGAATCTAAAAATGTCTCCATCTTCCCATCCTCTGGATAACTTCAGCTCATTTACCCTCCTTTGCTAAATCAATCACTCTCCCAGTCTGAGATGAATGGGCAGAAAACCTGCTCCCTACGATACCTTGACTACCCAGTGCCCTCTGCACCATGCAGCAAATTGATCATCTAATACTGTCTTACCATTAGATGAATAAAAAGCAAAATCATTATCCCTATCACCACATAACGTCAACAATTGTTTTGCCCATGCTACTGGACAAAGAACTGTCCCTTATTGTTTGGCAGCACTACCTACTGACCTTGATCATCCTGATCCATCTTTGACCAGCATAACCAAATTAATACACTCAAATCTACAATACATGCCTCCTTTTACAACAAAGAACCCAACAAATTCCCCTACCATAAAGGCCCCAATATACATGACCACAGCCCATGCTGCTCAAGACGTATATTCCCAATAATCTTTATGACAAAAGAAATACACCTCTCACTGACACGCTCTTTCCTGCCATTGATCCTCTCCCAAACTTTCAACATCCTGCTCACCATCCAAGCTTTCATCTCATCTTCCAAACATGCCAACCTAGCTACAGCACTAATAGCAGCTACATGCACCATAATCAATCTAACCACCTCAGCCTAGAACCAACTATGCACTACTTATCACATTATTAAAACCACTGACCACTTTTTGCCCCTTATTGGCAACTGATAAATAAATGATAAAAACAATATCTAATTATATAATTTTATGGTTGATCGTATGCAAGATTGTTGAATTAACCAACTGGCTATGAATTTCCAGTGTTCTACACCTCATCTGCTAACAGTTGCACCTTTATTTTTGGTGGCAGCAACTGAAATCTGCAAAAGTAAAACATACAAGGCCATGTCAAACCCAGAATTGATGAACATGCTTCACCTCAAAAAATCTAGATCCCTCAGAACTACAAGGGTGGGAGACTTAAACCTTGACACGGTTATTAATAGGACGTGCTGGAGGGACAGATTCATCACCCAGAGACTCCCTATGCTGTGGAACAAAATCCCGGTATATGTGAGGCAGAGCACCTCACTGGCCTTGTTGAAGAGAAATCTTGACCAATGGATGGGAGATCGCAGATATACCCCAGGGATTACCTCAGTGTCACTGCTTGACAGAGGCACAGCAAAATAATGGGCATAGTTTTCTTCAAAATAAAGGGGTGGCGAAAGCCACAAAACTCTAGGCTAGGCTTATAAATGCCCTTGGGCAGATAGCCTAGTATGAACCTATGAACTTATAAGAGAAAGGCTATCTCTCACAACCATTCAACCTTATGGATAGTAAGAAAGTATACCAGCAGCAGGAGTGCCTGCAATGCATCCTTCTGTAAAACTACCGCCATATAGTACATAAAACCCAGGGTCCAATTATCCCCAGCCTGCCAGGGTTCAATTATCCCAGGTCCATACTCTGATTTCCATTTGCTTCTTCCTTCCTGGTGTCACTAAAGCTGTCAGCAAATCTTTTGTCCTAGGAGCATCTCCTTCAAATACCCTCTGCACTCCATCTGCCTCAGTCCAGACAAACACATCAACAAATTCTCCTTAACCTCAACAGTAATATGCAGGATAATAAAGATCCCAGATCAGCTACCCTGAAAGGATTGAGTAGCCAGCCACGCCACTGGCAGTGCTCCTAACTGACATCCATTTGCCTCCACAACCTGACCTACTTGCATCCGGACACCCTCTGCCACTTCTTCTAAGCCAGCTAAACTCTCATCAGCCCTTACACGCCAACTTGACTCCTCACAACTTGCAACTGTTTCTCAAATCTCAACAGTTTTTGCATCTTACTACAACCTGCCTCATCCAAATCATATAACAATTGGCCTACCCTATCCAACCTGCAACCTCGCTCAAAATAACAGATCGCACATTCACTCCATAACCTTCAGACTACTAGGGCCTCACCATCAAAACTTCACTGACCTTTGTCCTTTCTGCTGCTATAGACTTCCTGGATGTCTTTTCCTTGATTGCAACAGTCTGCTGATCTGCCTCTTTTTGCTTCCTGTGACCTCTCATCTTGTGTACTGTTGAAGGGGATGACGCTATTTCTGCCAGTGTCTCTGTTTCCTTGAACTACTCCTCAATCTGAGCTACTATTTGTGCCTAACTTTCTTTTAAGGACCTCACTTTCATTCTGAAGGACAAGAACAAAGGTTAATTAGTAATCATTATACCCCTCACCAAAACCTCTATTTTACCCTTAAATGCCCTTGCATTATCTGCACCTGCTCCCCATTGACCCTCTCTATCAGCTTATCTCCTACTCCTAATTCCACATCCCCAACACAGTCATGCACCAACTCTTCCCCCATCATCATTTTTAAACATCTCACAGCCTAATTTTCAATTTAACCTTATCCAAAACAACATAACAGCTAATAATCACATTTTAAATACAAATACAGCAACAGTGGATGGTTTTATGACACTTCAACTGTAATTCTCCACCAAACTCCATGCTCCTAAAACTGTTTTTCATTGCTATTCTTCCATAAACATATTACCCTTTCCACACCTGTAGTAAACTAGAAATTCTCCCTTGCTGCCCATGTATAACTGCTACAATCACTGATACTCACATGCTTCAATATTGTATGCATGCATTACTTAAGACTGAAATTAAACGGAGAGTGGCCCAACTTTTCCATGATCTTGCCAACTGTATGCAACCCCTGCACTTCTTAAAAAAGACATTTTTATATATATGATGTGTGAAAGCACAGCAATGTTTTCAAATTAATGTGTGTGTTGTTACACAAAAAATGCAACTGGTTTGTTACAATAATTCTGAAGCAGTGAAACAGCAGAACGATACAGATTGGTACTCAAAAAGTAGCTGTACATACACTGTAACTCACCCTGGCCATCAGGTCACACCACTAGGTCTGAGTTGCTAACAAACTTGCAATAACAATATTTCAGCATGTTTCGAAATAATTTGCACACCAAGAAGTTAATCTGTAAAACACATACAGTATACCCAGAGAAGCTGACTGAACAACAAAGACTTCTCAATCTTTAGAGCTACTGCCTACTCGTGCCTCCTAGATGAAGACCAACTGACCCACTACCGAGGCAGTAAGTGATGGCAAACCCCATTTTTACAGCAGTTGCATTGCTGATCCCTCACCTTGCCAAGATACTGCAGACTGACCTATACTGTCAAATATGCTGTCCACCATTTTTCTCCTTATGCTCTCTTCTATTTTATTATTTTATATACCTGTATATCTATCTGCATGCATATGTCTATTATATATATATATATATATATATATATATATATATATATATATATATATATATATCTGTATGCATATGTCTATTATATATATATATATATATATATATATATATATATATATATATATATATCTGTATGCATATGTCTATTATATTTATATATATATATATATATATATATATATATATATATATATATATATATATATATATATATATCTGTACAGGTTTGCTCTGGAATGCTGGACACCGCCAAGTGTTCGAGTTGAGCATTCCCAGAAACCTTTCCCTGGAGGTCGGAATGCCAAATACCAGCAAGCCCAAAAACTATTTCAAACACTGAAACTCCCTACTGCTCTGGACCAAGTGCTAACATGGGTCCAGAAGGAGTCAAGTTTGTACAGTCAGTAATGTTAGTATCTGACATTCTGACCTTTGAATTGCAGAGTTTGAACAGCAGAAGTTGACCTTGATAACATTGATCATTCAATAGTAAACCTATATATATATATATATATATATATATATATATATATATATATATATATATGTGTGTGTGTGTGTGTGTGTGTGTGTGTGTGTGTGTGTGTGTGTGTGTGTGTGTGTGTGTGTGTGTGTGTGTGTGTGTGTGTGTGTGTGTGTGTGTGTGTACTCTGCACTGTTCTGCCATGCTGCAATTCTATGGTAGAGTGAAGTAAGTACAGCACCACTCTCGCTAACTTCCTCAACTGCTGGGGCTTACTGCAGTTCAGTCTGTCATGGTCCTTACTTCACTGTGGGTTTCCTCACTGATTGAAATGAGCACATAACAACAGTCTGTTATCTCATACAATAAAGGCTTGGAGTTCAGAGCAGGCATCATAAAACAAGGCTACTTCACTATTGTTTCTGGCAGGATTAACTAATTATCAGACTCATTTACTTATGAATTGCTCAAAGAAAAGGGGGTATTGCACCTTCTAGCTAATGAATTACCTCTACAATAATCTATATGTCTGAACCCCTGACGCCTGCCAGAGTGCTAGCACCCTATTACAACTACCACCTCAGGTATCTGAGAAATGGATCCTTAATCTATTAA
Source organism: Protopterus annectens (assembly GCF_019279795.1). Taxonomy (NCBI): domain Eukaryota; kingdom Metazoa; phylum Chordata; order Ceratodontiformes; family Protopteridae; genus Protopterus; species Protopterus annectens. The sequence goes on along the minus strand of NC_056726.1, from coordinate 326,915,327 downwards.
TGAACCAAACCAAAAGCTACTTAAATATAAATCTACTTCCGTGCCATGCAAATACAAACCATCAGTACACTGCTTATCACTATTCTTGTCTTAACTGCACTCCATCGTACCTTGCAAATAATTAACCTGCTAACTACTGTCTGTCTTTTCTGTCTTACTATAGAATTACCTTTTACAATGCACTTAACCCCAACTCTTAATCAAAATTCTCACCTCAATGCCCTCCCCTCATGCATCTAATCCTCTTACCTCTTCACAGCTACCTGCTGCCTGGCCTGTCTCCCATTGGCTGCTTGGATGTGGGGAAGTGATATTAAATAATCTCCATGCCAGAAAGACTGAAGCACGTTCCTACCCAGCCATAAAGCCATAATGTCCCTCTTCTGCCTAACTAACTTCCAATTTATTAGTCCTCCCTACAACTTAACACTTTCTTACTGAGTTTAACCCTTCTTTTCCTTCCAAAACTCCAGTTTATCACTAATATGTCTATTGTCCTCCCACATTCCCCCTTTATTTTCCCCACTATATAACTCTAGATGTCTTCAGACAAATATGTCTGCACACAGACTTTACTTGTAACAAAAACTGATGCTTTTCTATAACAAATGTCATCCTGAATTACATTTTATATGACTAATCAACAATTTAATTAAACAATTCTCACCTTTGGCAATATGCCAAAAATCACATCAGTGCATCACATTCAGTACATTATTTCTCAGTTAGTTTTTTTTCAAAGAGCATTGCCTACTGATCACCAGGGTTGTGATGTCAGTATTTTCAAATTAAGAAAACCAAGTGAACTCTTTAGTACTTCTAGATCCATACCATTGGAGTCATGGACATCATTGCTCTAAATATATATATATATATATATATATATATATATATATATATATATATATATAAAATGTTGTAAATACCTCTGAATGTTTTTTATTTTATGTATCGTGATTATTTCACTATTATTTTATTTAAAATATTACTTCAAAACAGTTATAATGAATGTACAGAAAATAAGTAGCTAAAGTTTAATAGAACATTTGCAACTATGAGATAAGACTATGGATGGTATTCATAGTCCAATACTTAGCAAATGAGTTGCAGATATTTGAGAGTAGTCCCACTAGATGTGTATGCAAATAAGCTCAGCATGGGTTATTTGAGTTGAATAACCTACAGTAAAGTTATTTTTTAAAAGCACTCTCATTTAAGGTAAAATCATAAAGTATATAAAAGTCAGCGTTAGGAACTTGCAAATTAATACTCATATGCCTAAAGCTTTGTGTTACTTCGTATGTGCTCAAGTAACATGGCTGAGCATGGCTAATCCCAGTCATACTTGTAAGGTGTAAAGCAAGTGGCAAGCTCTGCATCATATACAATAAAAACATTTAATAAATAAAGGGGTTTAAAATGTTTTATATGAAGTTATCCTTATGAGAACACCTTGATGTTTTTTCTAAAGACTAGAAAGAGGGAGACAGGAAAGAGTGAAAAAGGAGAGAAACACAGAGGGGATACAAAAGGAAATCCTCAACAGGGTTTGTACTGCATGAGGTGGGACAGGAGCAGCACTATGCTTCTATTGGGGGATAGACCTTCCTATTTTTTTCAAATATTTTTATATAAGACAGCAGTGTCAGGTAGGAAATAGGTAAGAGGTTAATGGACAAACTACAAAAGAAGAAGGGCTGCAGAAGAAATGATGCCCAAGTCCCAAGTCCACAGAGCCACAAACGCTTCCACTGCCAGATGATGATGCAGTGGAGGACCCAGATATTGTCTAGGTAGGGCCCTGTGTTGGTGCAGTGGTTGGTTTGTCTTCAATGCTGAAGAGAGGCTTCAACAGGCTAAATCCATCTGTCCACTACCTGTTACAGTACATCCTCTATAGTACCAAAGCTCCCTTTTGGTGATGCTTACAAGGCTCCCATGTGCTGGGGTGCCTGCAGGACCAGTGCCACCAGCTAGACGTTGCAAGGATATCTCCAGAAAGGCAGCGGGTGAGTCCTCCCTAATCTGGGAGGCACATGCCTGAGTTGCTCCTGAGGGATTTGAATCTGAAAAAAAAAGTAAAATAATGGCAAGGAAACAAAATAATGAAGGAGAAATAAATGCATAATTAAAATTATAAAAAAAGAGAAAAAGAGGAGGGGGGAAAAGAGAAAATAATAAATCTACATTTCATGTTCCATGCCATTTCATTTTTTAAAACAATTTTATTCATAGATTAGTATTAGGCTAACAGCTCTTTTAAGCCTATTCAATTATCCCACTTGAGAATCAAACCCCATATTTTCTGTCTGTAAGGTAAACACCTTAACCATCATGCCAACCTCCCACCTTCCCTTGTTTTGGCAGCCTGGCTCCAATTAAAGCCCTGTATCTCATATTTAAAAAGACCAACTCCATGATGTTTGGCACCACTTGCAGACTTTAACAGTACTTAAAGAGTGCAGCCTACTATATCTATATGGTATCATACCTGATAGCACTATCTCCTTTATATTCCTTGGATTGTGGTTTTACCCAACCATCATAAGTGAACCACATCAACCATGTAAAAAGAAAAAAAGTTAGGCCTGGTATACAGGCATAAAAAATTCCTCACAAATGCTTCTAGGCTATCTCTTGCACAAGTATTCCTACTCCCCACCCTACTCTACGCTGCCCCTATTCTCACTAACATCCAATCCAATCTTCTGTCTAACCTGGAACTCACCTATAATAAAATGTAAGATTTGCCACTAACCATCCCTTCTGCTCTCAACACTGCCTAGCCTTGAAAAACCTGCAGTGGCTGAAATGTCATCATCAAATCCTTCTACCCCAGCGTCTCATGGCTCCTTCTATCTTACATGTCCCTCTCTCTCCAACCTCATCCAGCTCTATACTCCCAACCAGGCTCTCAGTAGCTCCCAACAGCATCTTCTGTAAGTTTATGTGCTCAGTGAGAATATTGGTAATCTCCTCTACAGCTACTCAGGGACAAATGCTTGGAATAAACAACCACTAAGTGTTAGACAGATCTCTAACCCTAACTCTTTCAAATCAACACTAAAGGATACTCTCAGTATATCTTGGACATGCTTATGCAGTGACCCATCTTAATCTACCTCTTCTCCTCTAATGCCACTGCAGCAACCATTGCTCCCTCCTCTCTCTGCCTCTGCTTCTAAAAAGACTACTAACATTGCACTTAAGTTACCTGGCACTTGCTCACTAAAGCAATTATATAAGTCAGCACTAAAAATTAAAAGCACTACACCCTCACTCCCCACTGGCCCAGGTTTTCAATTATAAAGGAATTCCCAATATTATTCTAGCATGTCCAAAGGTCAGTTGTCAATCTCCTCTCCGGTCCAGCTGGTGAATCTGGGAATCTTGAGGCAATGTTACAACTGCCTCATGTACACAGACAACCCTCTCCTCCTCCCAACAAATTCCAACACATGTGAGAGATGCAACCATATAGCCAAACTGGAGGCTAAGCTCTCTCAACTCAGTACTGGCATAACCAGTCAGGAGGAGAAGGAAACCACACTCACTACAATTCCAGTCTCACATAGACCTACCACGACAGCAAACCAAACACATAATCACACAAAAACATACTCGGAGGCTCTAAATAAAGATCTGCCGAAGCAGCAGAGACCTCCAAAGCAGACACCCAAGCAGCCGCTACCCCAAAACAAAACACGTGCAACACATATCTCACAAAGCCAGTGTGCCAAACAGTCACAGCCCTTAAGACTAAACAACACAACTGATACACTTGTAATAGGTGACTCTATCGTAAGGCACACTGACGTCCCGCTCACCAGGCTGAACAAGGAAAGGGTCACGGTGAGCAGCCTGTCGGGCGCTAGGATCCACCACATAACACAAGCACTCAGGTCACTCCAAGGCAAGTACAAATATGACTCAGTCATTGTCCATGCTGGTGTGAATGACCTGAGACATACCTCCCTGGACTACATGAAAAGAGACATAAAGGAGCTCTCTGAGCATGTAGCCCAGGCCGGTATGACCCTGACCTTGAGTAGCATCTTACCCTCACCAAGAATGATGCCACAATATGAAGACAAGATGATCAACTTCAACAATTGGCTTAAGTACTGGTGTCATTCAAAGGAGATCCAATGCCTGTCAGCTTGGGATGATATGCTCGACAAGCCACGATGCTTCGCTAGGGATGGCTTGCACCTGTCACCCCTGGGCTTTCGGATATTGGCAAAGGCTCTTGCTACCCCCATAGTGCCTTTTTTAGGCAAGGCTCAAAAGACAAACCCACCTCCATAGGTATCACAAGGGATAAGAAACTAAGAGTAATGCTACTCAACGCCAGAAGTCTAAACCTCAAGATGCACGCACTCGAAACTCTCCTTAGCATGGAGGACATCGATATCTGTGCAGTAACAGAAACCTGGTTCAGGGCTCCCGAGAGCACCCCAGCACTACCAGGTTATACCTCATACCATACTTTTCGGCCACAAAACTTGGACTGAACCACAAAAGGAGGGGGAGTATCGATATTCATCAAAGATACCCACACCTCCAGGTTGGTGGCAAAGCACAAAGCATCAGAGACTATCCATGTGCAACTAACAGTGGGTAAAACTGCCTTCCAGTTTATAGCCTGCTACAGACCACCCTCCCAAACCCAGGAACCCCACTCGGCCTTCCTGAGAACACTGGAAAATATGAAGGTCTCTCCAAACACCATTATATTGGGCGACTTCAACTACCCAAACATAGACTGGGAGCATTACTCTAGCTCCAACACCCTAGCCCAAAGGTTCCTAGAATTTATAAACTCAAATGCTATGGAACAACTTGTTACCACTCCCACAAGAGGGGAAAACATACTGGACCTGATCATCACCAACATGGGGACTCTATGCTCCAGACCAGAAGTGTATCCCTCACTGGTAAGATCAGACCATAAACTAATTTCACTGGATACTCACATCCCGACCCCACCCCCTGCCCAGAAAACCACAGTGAAAAACTTCTCTAAAGCAAATTTCACACTCCTCAAAACTGAGGTGGAATCCTTCAAAGCCCCCGGGCCTGTGGAAAATACGGCCCAGACCGCAGAATCCTTTATAAACGCATTCTATGAACACCTTCAGGAATGCATGGATCATGCGATCCCAAATAAAACCAAGACCCAATCCTCCAAAGGCAGACCCTGGTGGACCCCAGCCATAAACAAACTATACAATAGAAGGAGGAAGCTACTAAATGATAGAGCAAAATCCCAAAAAGGGAAGGCATCACTGATCAGTATTAGCAAAAAACTACGGGCACACATAAAATTGTCTAAGGCCAGCTTCGAGAGAAAAATTGCACAGGACACTAAGGATAATCACAAGGCTTTCTTTAGTTATGTTAGGAACCTGGGTGGTAATTCCCAGATATGCTCAGAATTAGTCCAAAATGACAAAAAATACACCGAACCCACAGACATTGCCAACATCCTAGCTGACAGGTTCAGCGCAACCCCCCCCCCCCCACCAAAAGGGCAAATATCTATCCCAGCAGAGTGCTGCCCCCCTGACATCTCAGATGCTCAGGTAAGAGCCACCCTCTCCAAAGCAAAAAACACAGCATCAATGGGACCAGATGGTGTCCCCGGCTGCCCTACATGAACTCCAAGAAGAGCTAAACCCAAACATAAAACTACTGTTCAATCTCAGCCTTACTACAGGATATGTGCCCAAAGAGTGGCGTACAGCAACAGTGGTCCCTCTCCATAAAGGTGGTGCCTCAACGGATCCTGGAAACTATCATAAGCCTGACTAGCTTGGTCTGCAAAGCTATGGAAAGGATCATCATGGACCTCATAAATAAAGATATTGGGGACCTACAAACACTGGATCCTACCCAGTTCGGCTTTGTTAAGGCAGATCCTGCCTCTTAAACCTGGTTGATTTCTTTGAAACAGTCACCAAGGCCATTGACGAGGGGAAGGTGGTCCACACAGCCTACCTGGACCTCGCAAAAGCCTTCGATACAATACCCCACTCGGGCATTATAGATAAGCTCACCAGCTTAAATATAAACCCCTATGTCACTAGATGGATTGCAAACTGGCTCAAGGACAGAACCCACATGGTTAGAATTGCTGGAGCCATGTCAGACTCCAAACCATTTGCAAGTGGTGTCCCACAAGGCTCAGTCCTGGGACCTCTCTTGTTCGGTATATATTTCTCGGAGGTACAGGCCAACACGGAAGGACTGTGGCTGACCAAGTTCGCAGATGACTGCAAACTGGGCGCCATAATCGACTCTCCAGCCAACACAAGCATCCTCCAAAAGGGCCTCATAGAAACAGACAACTGGTGCCAGAGCCATGGCCTCAAGCTAAATGCCAAAAAGTGTATAGTCATCCCCTTTGGCAAAAACAAAGTGCCCACAAATTACCACATAGGTGGTAATCCATTAAGTACAGAAGAAGTAATTAGGGACCTGGGGACCCAAGTTGATAGCAATCTCTCATTTGACAACCACGTGGCCAAAGTGGTTAGAAAAACATTTTATATAGCCCACATAATCATGAAGGGATTCACATCTAGATCAGGGGAGGTCATCGTGCCTCTTTACTCATCCCTCATCAGACCCATAATTGAGTACAATGCCCCTTTTGGGATGTACCTTACCAGACATCTGCAGCAACTGGAAAGACCCCAAAAGTACCTCACCAAGAGGATCAAAGGGCTCAAACAGATGCCATATGCTGACCGGTTAAAGAAACTCCAGCTCTACTCAGTGGCATACCACCTGTTCAGAGGCGATCTGTGCCTGACGTATAAAGCCATGTCCAACCCGGAATTAATGGACATGCTGCACCTCAGAAAATCCAAATCCCATCGAGTTACGCGCTCGAGAGACTTGAACCTCAGCACTGAAATAAATAGGACATGCTGGAGGGAAAGATTCATAACCCAGAGGCTCCCTTGGCTCTGGAATAAAATCCCAGTCCAGGTTAGGCAGAGTCCCTCATTGACTCTCTTCAAGAGGAATCTTGATGAGTGGATGGGAGATCGTAGGTTTACCCCGGGTATCACTTCTGTGTCACTGTTAGACAGAGGCACAGTATACTAACCTCGAAAAAGGGCATAGCAAAATAAATTTAAAATGGGTGGCGAAAGCCAAACACATTCTGGCTAGGCTTATAAATGCCCTAGGGCAGATAGCCTAGTATGAACCTATGAACCTATGAACCTATAATAGTCAATAGTTCTTACAGCTTCCAGAGCAGTAGTCCTGGAAATTGTCTTCTGCCTTGGGATTATCTCCTGTACATATTCAACATTTATAATATATTTGTCTTTCTGTTTTGCAAACTTGTCAATATTTTTTGTATTCTCCGTACGATTGTATGTAACTCTGTACTCTGCTATGTTCAGTTTATTGACCATTTTCTAGCATGTTGCCTCATCTTACTCTTAGACATATTGCAATTTTATAAGTTTAGTTTAGTTATAAACTCTTCTATATGATTACTTTTGTTACTTGTACTATTTGTAGCTTTTCTCCTCTGCTGAAAAAAATTATAATTAAACCTTTAGCAAAGTGAAACTTGTGTACAGGAAGTGCTTATGCATGAAATGGGAGTACTCATTTGGGAAGTACCTGCGTACTTAGGAAGAATAATATGAACAGTGCTTATGCATATTTCTGATGAAGTCACATGGTAAGTGCTTGTTAGTACTTTGAAAGAGGGTGTGTTCCTCACAAGTTCTGTACATCTGTCTATCTGACATTCAATACAGTACTTAAAACACCCTTTGTAATTACTAAAAATAATCAGTTAAATACAAAACAATGCTGTTTATATTGACATATATGTTATATTTGCTGGGTTTAATGGTTTCACCTAGAATGCCATAAAAATATTTCCTTATGACCACCAAAGAAAACAGTTTAGACAGACTACAGCAACTATACAATGAGATATTTTTCACTCTTGTTTGCAATAATATAATTATTTCACTTCATTTGTTTAAACCTAGTAGTGCAAAACTTTTTTCTTCACATTTCAAAATACTTTAAGATAGACTCTGTAATGATGATAAAAATTACTTAAACAAATAGTATTATATAGGATTTCATTACTTACCAGAGGATTCAACCAGTCTGGCTACTACTTCTTTCCTGCTGAGTCTGATTGTACCTTATTTCTTTCTCAGTTGTAAATAAAAGGTATATGATAATTCTTATTTACCTGTATCTATTTATGTATAGGTATGTAGATAGATAGATAGATAGATAGATAGATAGATAGGTAGATAGGTAGATAGATAGATTGATTGATAGATAGATAGAGAGATAGATAGATTGATATAGATAGATAGACACATAGATAGCTAGATAGATAGAAAGATAGATAGATAGATAGATAGATAGATAGATAGATAGATAGATAGATAGATAGATAGATAGATAGATAGACACATAGATAGCTAGATAGATAGAAAGATAGATAGATAGATAGATAGATAGATAGATAGATAGATAGATAGATAGATAGATAGATAGATAGATAGATAGATAGATATACCAGTCAATGCATTCACTGCAGTACTTGGTTATTATTATCATTATCATCAGCATCATCATCATCGTTGTTGTATTTTTTCAGTATTACACCTGAATTCCCATTATACATGCCTCATTCTGAGTTGTTTTACGTGTTAAGGTGCGATAAATGGCATTAGATGGGCTTGATTTACACTTAATATTGGTACAAACCACCATTCAGATGACTCAATTTTTTTCTAAGTATATTCTGATTTAAATTAGTCTAGGGACATTCCCACGTTACCCAGGCAAGCTTAGAACTGCTGAGGAGTACTGCAGTCTGCAAAGCTGAATATTCATGTGAGTCTGGGCACACATTCATGACATACCAAGACCAAAGTGTGTCCAGACATTGCTATACATGTTTGTGTATTACTATTATTCCAAGAGACAAATGAAAACAGGCCTAATTTGTATAAAACTGTGTAAATGGCCCTGAATTTATGTGGAGAAGTTGAACATTGCCATATTAATTCGCTAATACTCAAAGTAAACAACAAATATCTTAGGATAACTTTTAGAATATGAAATATTTTAACGAAATCTAAATTACTTAGAAACACTTAAAATAAATGGAATTAGTGATGTAAAGTTCAGAAATGCCACTTTTACATATATGATGTGCATATTATGATGACAATAAACAACTGATGGAATTCAGTGTCATTTAGAGGTGGGGTTTCAGTACAGAAGCAGTGGGAATTATAACTAATCACTGAAAATAATCATTATTTTGGTATGATTTAATTACTGTGCATACATGGTATAAATTCAGTCATTTAACTGTAAAGGTCTGCTGTGATAAGTATATCAATAATATGCATGTTTGTATACTGCGAGATTTCTAAATGATAGTGGTGAATAAAACATGTTAGTATTATGAATACATGAGAATGCTACAGGGTCAGGGAAGCAGGCATTTTATTAGAAAGCTGCTTTAATGACCTAAATGCACTGCAAGTAATATATCTGAATTTTAATTGTTTATAGGTTCATAGGTTCATAGGTAGGTACTAGGCTATCGGCCCACGGGCCTAAGTAAGCCTAGTCAACAAGGTTCCCTGGCTTATGCCACCAAAGAAAGTTAATTTCCTGTGCCCCTGTCAAGCAGAGCCACAGAAGTGATTCTCAGGGTGTATTTCCTATTTCCCATCCACTCATCAAGATTTTTCTTGAAGAGTGGTAATAAGGAACTTTGCTTGACATAGATGGGTAGCTTGATTCCAGAGTATAGGAAGTCTCTGGGACAGGAATCTATCCCTCCAGCATGTCCTGTTTATTGTGGTGACAAGGTTTATGTCCCTAGAGTGTGTAGCTCAGAGGGATTGGAATTTCTTTAGGTGTAGCATGTCCAACAGCTCTGGGTTTAACATAGCTTTATATGTTAGGCAGAGATCTCCTTGGAGTAGGCAATATGCTACAGAGTAAAGCTGGAGTTTTTTGAGATGGTCAGTGTAGGGCATTTGTTTGAGGCCAGTAATCCTCTTTGTGAGGTACTTCTGTGGCCTTTCCAGCTGCTGCAGATGTCTTGTGAGGTACATTCCAAAAGGGACGTTGAACTCTATAATGGGTCTAATGAGTGCCGCGTAGAGGGGAACAATTACCTCTTTTTTTCCTGGATGAGAACCCTTTTGTGATGAGGTGTGCCACATAGAAGGATTTCCTGACTACTGTGGCGATGTGATTATCAAAGGAGAGACTACTGTCCACCTGTGTCCCAAGGTCTCTTCTCACACATTCAGCGTTAAGTAGACTGTCGTTTATGTGGTAGTTCATGGGTACAGAGTTTTTACCAAAGGAGATGACAATGCACTTTTTGGCATTGAGCTTGAGGCCATGCCTCTGACACCAGGCATCTGTCTCAGTGAGGCCCTTCTGTAGGATGTCCACATCATTTGGGGACTCGACTATGGCTCCTAGTTTTCAGTCATCTGTGAACTTCATTAGCCAGAGGCCTTCTGTGTTAGCCTGTACTTCAGAGAAGTAGATACCAAACAGGAGAGGTCCCAGGACTGAACCCTGTGGTACTCCACTTGTCACTGGTTTGAAGTCAGATTTGGAGTCTGCAACTTTTACAGTGTGTATTCTGTCAGTGAGCCAGTTGGCAACCCATCTTGTGACATAGGGATTTATACCTAGTTTAGTGAGTTTAGCTGTAATTCCAGAATGCGGGATGGTGTCGAAAGGCTTGGCGAGGTCAAGATAGGCTGTGTGAACCACCTTACCCTCATCTATGACTTTGCTGACTGCCTCAAAGAAGTCGATCAGGTTCAGAAGGCATGATCTGCCTTTCACAAACCCGAACTGGGTGGAGTCCAGAGTTCGGAGGTTACCAATTTCTTTGTTTATGAGTTCCATGATGATACATTCCATGGCCTTGCAGACCAGGCTCATCAGGCTAATAGGGCGATAGTTCCCAGGATCAGTGGTGGCTTCCCCTTTGTGGAGTGGGATAACTGTTGCTTTGTGCCATTCAGTGGGCACAAAGCCTGACGTGAGATTATGATTGAACATGGTGCTTAAGTGGGTGGTCAGTTCATTCTGAAGTTTATGTAAAACACAGCCTAGGATGTTGTCCGGTCCCATGGATGCTGTGTTTTTGGTTTTAGAGAGTGCAGCTTTTACTTGCATAGATGTGATTACAGGGACTCTGCATTCTTCCTGTATAGATATGGGCCCTTTAGGGGGCGAGAGGGGGGTAAAGTTAGCACTGAACCTATCTGCCAGGATGTTGGCAATATCAGTTGGTTCTGTAATTTTCATGCCGTTGTGCTGTAACTCAGAGCAGATCTGGATGTTGCCATTGAGATTCTTGACATAGCTATAGAATGCTTTGTAGTTGCCCTTAGAATCAGTGGTGATTTTTTTTCATAGCTAGCTTTGGAGGATTTTATAAGGGATTTCAGCTTCTTACTGAGGCTGACCAGGGAGCTCCTCTGCTCATGGGATTTTACTCTCTTTTCCAACAGTTTTTTCCTTCTGTTATAGAGTTTGTTTATGGCAGGGGACCACCAGATTGGCTTCCTTTTTTTGGAGGATAGCGTCTTGGTTCTGTTTGGGATAGCATGAGCCATGCACTGGTGTAAGTGCTTATAGAGTGCATTTGTGTATGATTCAGCAGTCATAACTGTATTGTCCATCTGCATGGGTGTCATGAAAATCACCACTTCTGTCTTAAGAAGCATGAAGTTGGCTTTGGAGAAATTATTTACTGTGGTTTCCTTAATGGTGGGTGGGGGTGGGATGCGGATATCTAAGGTGATTACCTTATGGTCGGATCTGACCAACAAGGAGTTAACTTCAGATGTGGAACACCAGTCGCTCATGTTGGTAATGACTAGGTCTAGGATATTGTTGCCCCTGGTGGGGGTGTGGAATTTATGAATTCCAGAAAGCGTTGAGCGAAGGAGTTAGTATATGAGTAGTTTTCCCAGTTAATGGCATGGTAGTTGAATTCGCACATTATTAGGGTGATTGGTTGAACCCTAATATTTTCCAATATATCAAGAAATGAGGAATGGGAATCCTGGGGCATGGTGGGGTATCTGTTGCAAGCTACAATTTGGATTGCAGTTTTGCCCAGAGTTAGTCGCACTTGGATAACCTCAGATGCATTATGCTGCACAACTAGCCTGGAGGTGTGGATATCCTTAATAATTATGGGCACACCTCCGCCTTTGGTGTTCTGGTCCAGGCTAGATGGCCGAAAAGTACAGTATGAGTTATAGCCTGGTAATGCAGGAGTGCTCTCTATAGCCTTGAAACAGGTTACAGTCACTGCACAGATATCGATGTTCTCCATTTTAAGGAGTGCCTTGAGTGAGTGCATTTTGAGATTTAGACTTCTAACATTGAGTAGCATCACCCTCAGTTTTTGCTTGCCTGTTCCTGTTACGGTGGTGAATTTGTCATTTGAACCTTGCCTAAAAAAGGCACTATAGGGGTGGCAAGACCCTTAGCCAGTATCCAGAATCCCAGGGGTGACAGGTACAGGCCATCTCTGGCAAAGCATTGTGGTCTGTCGACCATGTCGTCCCAGGCAGACAGATACTGGATCCCCTTAGAATGACACCAGAAGCTTAGCCAATTGTTGATGTCAACAATTTTGTCCTTGTACTGCGGTATCATTTAGAGTTAGATATTTGTTGATAATTATGTGGTTTGTGTTAACTGACATTTTTTATGAGGGTGGCAGACACACTTGGCCAACATTTTGCAGTTTAAAAGCTGATTACATCAAAAACCTTTCACTGTGAGACTGTGTCCTTTGTTAACATACAGTAATCGTGTAAAATAAGGGATCAAAGGAGAGAAAGAATAACTTCAGGCACAATGAAAACTGCATCCTCATGGCAGCTCTTAGGACATAGAAACTTATATTTAATAAAAGGGGACTGAAATAAGCCAAGAGGACCAGAACCCGGAATCAAGTACTTCTCAACATTACTTGCAGTGTGTGACAAAAACTGAAATAATTGAGCATTAGTACAGTACAAGAAGAAGGAAAATGATATTGGAGGATGTGCTAGAAGCAAGACAAGCAAAATGCACTTTCTTGTACCATTTCCAAGGGGGGGGGGTCTGACAATTATTCAATTAACACCAGATGAGCAGTACCTTCTATCCATTCGTGGGATGACTATGATACAGAACATGGTGGCACAGGAATAGTTAGAGGTGGTGTGGACATTGGCGGGTATTACCAATGTCTGCAGCAACAACACTCATCTACTCATGAAGGTTTGTGTAAAAACAGCATAAGATATTTAAATAGAGAATTGAAACTGACAAGGAATAATTAAATTGAACACATGACAATTAATTACTAATAGGTGAACCTTATATATCAGCACATTACAGCAGTGAAGGCAGTGTGGATGGTAAGTGTCTCAATCACTCCTTTATAAGCACACAGTAGAGTATGCTATTTCATTAGTAGTAATGTTTTAAAATCATTTTTACAGGGTCAGTATCAGAAACAAACAGTTCTCTTGCCCAAGTAAATTTGGATTATAGTAGAAGCAGAATGGGTGTTGCTGACGATGATGATGATGATGATGATGACAGTTACATTTATGAAGCAACCTGAGGAAAGTGGCAGGTGGGCCCCAAGTTTAAAGGCAGGATCTCCAATTCCCCAACATATTAGTAACTCTGCAGTAAGTGACAGTGCATCTCAAAGTCATGCACATGGTGACACTACACTCAACTTTGCATAGAAGGAACAACTATGTATCTCAACACCAGTATCTCCAAAAAAACAGGAACAGTTTCAGGATAATGGTAGACATTCAGAGGTAACATTGTCCATAGAGACACCTTTACAAAGGGGAGCCAGGCACAGGAATTTTTTACAAGCTACTCCAGAAAACACAAAGCATTGGCTGCCCAACAGGAAATGTGCCATGACAGTGTTAGGGTTCAAAGCACCACCACACAAAGTCAACTGGAAATGTTCAGAGCCCTCCAGATTATGTGTGATGATTTCCAGCACTACTTCAAAATGTCAGAGAGTAGGGATAATGCCATGATCACAATGATGCTTAGTATAGTGACACACCAAGCAACAGTGTCCGTCTTCATTACCCAAGCTAGGACATACCAGATTCAGGCTGGAGTCAGTCTTGCAAGGAGAAGAGGATGGGGTACAATTCAGACATGAGGGGGCAATCCCATGAAAACACCATTGTTTCTAAGGAGAGCGATATAAGTAGTCAAGGTGAACAAACACAACAGATTTCATGCAAGGCATATCACTCTGCAAACTTAAGAACTTTTCATTCAGTGTTTGCAGGATCACCTTCATCAAGTAGACCATGCCATCGGACAAACTCACCTTATAGTTCTCGTGGTAGCCCCTCTTCTAAATCACTTGCATTATCACCTAGCCCATCTTTAGAAGATGTATATAGCTTATTTGATCTTGAACTGCCATGTACCATGTCTGACAATTCAGTATCTTTACACTTTCACCTTCAAATACCCAGCTGAATGTTTAGCATGAATGGGGATAAGATAACAAAAAACATACATATATTTTGCGGGGGAGGGAATGGAACCAATTTTGCAAATATATGCATTTCATCCTTGCAAACCTACTGTGTAAAACATCAAGGAAAGTTGGAAAAAAATAAATGTTATGTGCATTACCATTGTTACAGGTGGCAGTTACCTACAACATAAAAGTATTGATATATAACAATACTCAGGAAAAATATAAAAATATAATTAGAGATTAAAATGACTATCCTGTTGTGTAAACATATACTGCTGCCACTTCACCCTCCCCACTGCACAAACAATGATATTTTTTATGTCTGTAAAGTCACAAGTTATAGTGTATGACACTGTAAATAATCTGATGTGCAGCACCTCAGAAAACAGAATTTTAGAAGAAATGCCATAAATAAATCATAAAACACAGTCTAATACTTTTTTATTTAATTGCAATGCATAAACTCATGAAGCATTGAAATGACCGACATATCTGCAAACAATGTGAAAAAGGGGGAAAATTTCATTATGAATCACAAATGGTTCATAGGTTCATAGAAGGTTACTAGGCTAATGGCCTTAGAGCCCTTAAAATCCTAGCCATATTTATCCCGAGTTGCCCCAATTGTTGGTGGTTAGGTGAGTGAAGTTCACAGAAGTAAGGGTCTATGATAGTTAATACTGACTTCCTCTGTCCAGGAGGGACATGTGCACCATCCCAGGAGCGAATTTGCGGTCACCTATCCATTGATCTAGGTTGCGTTTGAAGAGGGTCAGGGAGGGGCTCTGTTTTGCATGAAATGGAAGTTTGTTCCAGAAAAGTTGCAGTGTCTGGGAGATGTATCTATTTCCCCAGCATGACTGGTTCATGTCGGAGGCTAGGTTAAGTTCCCTGCAGTGATTGGCCCTCATGCAGTTTGATTTACAAATGTGCAGCATTTCCATCAGGGTCAGGTCAGAGACTGCCCTGTAAGCCAGGCACAGGTCACCCTTTAGCAACCTGTGGGAAACAGAATACAGTAACAGAACTTTGTCAAGGATAACTTATTAGCTTGTGCTGTGTTACATCATTACTTATTTAAATCTCATTATTAGTACATTTGTATAGACTCATTCAAAGTCATCACACATTTGTGTAAATGTCGCCTATGAATTGCAGCTCAGCTACAATCATTGACAGACAATGCAGACTGGCAAAATGCATTTGCATAGATGACTATGAATACCTCCCTATGTATTAGAGAAGTGTACACCATTCCATAATGAGGTTCCATTAAAATAATGGTATTGCCATAGAATAACATAATATTGCACATATACTTTAATATTTCAAAAAGTCACGCATATTTATAATGAAAGAATACAGTGGTAGAACTATATGTAAAATTAGATCGAGACTAACTCTCATTTTACAGTATTGCAACACAATGTATTGTGACATAGTATGATAGCATTACCTGGAGGTTCCTGGCAGGTAGCAACAATAGGGGACATAGCAAAGCTAGTCATATAAATTCTTGGAAACAGCCTGATACTTTTTGTTAAAGCTCTTTCAGATGTAAAGGTTTGTATGAGATATGATATGTATTTAGCCACTTGAGCCCCTAGCTGTTAGGCAGGTAATTAGGTATGGGAAGAGAGGCCACTGCCAGAATAAGCAGTGACCAAGGACAAAATGGGAGAAGTTACAAAGTCAAAGAGATTCACTGACAGTGATTTGGAGGAGTCTGGAGAACCTGGAAGAAGAAAAGGATATGCTGCTATTGGGAGAGGTGTACCTCAAGATATGGTGAAATAAAAAAGCTTCGGACTCAGCACGACCAAAAGAAGTAGAAATTTATTAGGTGAGCGCTTTCGCGTACCTTTCAGCACGCTTCTTCAGACCATAAAAACTGTAGCAAAACCAGTACTCTAATATAATGAACACAATCTAATAATTGTTTTAGGCTGGTAAACAATTAATCAATTAAAAGTGGTTAAAAACCCTGATACAAAAAGTCACAACTTTTAAGGGCATACTTGGATGTGCAAACAGAAGCAAATAGAAAACACAAGTCTAAACAGTATGTAAACTTATTCACTCAAGACTTAAAGCATCAGTATTTGTAGTAAAACATAATCAAGATTTCTTTCTATATTAAACTCATCACAAAGCTATTATATGTACAAATAACTGAAGAGACATATATTGCAATAACTAACTAGCTAAAAAGACAGTTCAAAGGCTATTATATCAAAGTCAAACAGACATCTAGCAAAATATGAATAAAACCAGTTCATAAAACAGCATATGTATTGCAAAAACAAAATACATCAGCAAAAAATGTATGTCATAAAAATAAAAATAACTGTGTGTGTAAACCTAAATAAAATGCAGCTTACAAGAACTGATGAGAATATGGTGGTGTATGTATCATGAAGGGGGGGAGGAGAAAAGGGAAAGAGGGGGGGGGAGAACATTATGCACAGAACAGGCTTAGACACAAATATATATACAATATCATAGACCTTGAATGGATCTCTTGATGGTCATCTGCGTACATTGAGATAAGGTTTAATAGACATGTATATATTTAAACCTGGGGGGTAATGTCCTCTTAACCTTAAAATCCATTTTAATTCCTTAAGTTCTAATAAATTCTGATAATCTCCACCTCTAACACTGGGTTCTACATTTTCTAGCACCCTGAATACAAAGGAATGAGTTGGAAAACAAATCACATGCTTCGCCAAAGCATTTAATTCATTAGACTTCTTGATGTCATAGGTGTGATTATAGATCCTGTTTTTTAGTTTACGTTTCGTAAGGCCTTTGTAAAATGCAGGGCAATATATACATGTCGCTAAATAAATTAGGCCTGTACTATCACAGGTAGCTGAGAACTTTGGTCTAAAAGTGTATTTGATTTCTGGGTGTATATAGATTTGTTCTTTACTAATATATTTACAATAGTTGCAATGTTGGCAGGGAAAAGTACCAAATTTTAGAGTTATATTCGGTTTCACTGTAGTGAAAGTTGACTTATCACAAAGGAGTCTTTTAAGGTTTTTGTTATTCCTATATGTAAAATGTGGAACTTTCCCTACCAATTGTTGTGTGAAGGTGTCTGTCATTAGCACCTTCCAGTTGCTATTTACAATCTCTCTAATGTTTCTACTGTCGTTAGTATAAGTTGTAACAAAGCTCAATCTATTTGAGGGTAAAAAAGATTTTTCAAAGCCTTTATACTGAGAATGTACATGCGTGGTGTATTCTGGTAACTGAACATCTTTTAACACTTGTAGCCTAATTTTTCTCACTAGATTAACATCATATTGTCTATCTAAAAATAGCCGTTCCATCTTATCAGCCTCTAGAACTAGGTCTACTGGGTCTTTACAGATCTTTGACAGCCTAATAAATTGACTTTTAACTATCCCTTTGTATACATGGCGTGGGTGCATACTATCGTAGCATAGTATAGTATTCCTCCAACAACTCTTTCTAAATAATGTGGAGTTTAATCTACCATCCCTTATGTCCAAGGATACATCTAGAAAATTTACTGAGTCAAAAGAGACCTCCGCTGTAAATCTAAGAAAAGTTGTGGTGGTTTCAAGGTAGTCCTTAAAGCTATGAAATTCTTCTATGGAACCTTCCCAAATTAATAAAATATCGTCAACAAAACGATAGTAGACTATTACTTTCTTAAAAAGAGGGTGGGTGAAAACGTTCTCTCTCTCCCATTTATACATTACTAAATTAGCATACGTGTTCGCACAAGGGGTGCCCATAGCTACCCCAGAGACCTGTAGGTATAGGCACCCCTCGTAAACAAACACGTTGTTGCTCAAAACCAGATCCAAAAGCTGACAGATTAATATGGCGTCATTCCTTTTGAATTGTGGGAAAGCTGATAGCAGTTCTCTTATAGCTTGTACCCCTTCATCATTTGGTATGGACGTGAACAAACTGTTCACGTCCATGGTAACTAAGAGATGTTCGCCCTTAATCAATACCTTATCTAGAGATTCAAGGGATGACAATAGTTGGTAGGTGTCTTTCAGTATGCTGGGTATTTCATTTATGAGTGGCCTCATAGTTTTTTCTAAATATATAGAAATATATTCTGTTGCCCATTTTTCACTAGCAACAATAGGTCTTAGCGGTGGAGGTAAGACACCTTTGTGCATTTTTGGTAATCCCTTAATTATGGGCACTTGTGGATTATCTATCAAGAGATACTCATATAAATCATATGATATCTGGCCACACATGAGAAGATCATACAACTCATTTTTTATCCCAGCTATAATACTAACCATTCTTACTTCATCTATTGACAAATACGTAGATGCATCTTTCAGCAAATCAAGCATAAGAGACTGATAAACCATGCTATCAAAGATAGCCACCCCTCCTCCCTTGTCAATAGGCCTAAAAGTTAGATCAGGGTTGTTAGTTAAAGTAAACAGATAATTCCTTAGCTCTTGAGACATGTTAAAATACATACATTTCTTTTTTGTATTAAGGCAGTACTCATAGAGATCTTTTTCGCAAAGCTTTATAAATAAATCAACATGTGCAGGCAAAGCAGGATAAAAAGAGCTTTTTCTTTTGAATGGGTTAACTTCATTCACTGTATTATTATCTCTATCACCAGATCTAGATTTAAAGAAAATTTTTAACGCTATAGAGCGTCCAAACATTCTTAAGTCCAGTAACAAATCATGGAGAATACTGCCCTACGATGGCACAAACATCAAACCCTTATTGAGTAATTCTTCATCCAATGATGATAAAACATACCTTGACATATTAAAAAATAATTGAGTCTCTATATTTTCTGTCGCCTTCTCTGGAAGGCTTCGTTTTCCTCTGACAACTTGCGCTTCCTGTAATCCCAACTGTTCCGTTGTTCTCTCGCTGCGAAAGGTTTCTTTATCGGAAACGGCAAAAAAGAAGCCGTATCTGTGTTGTTCTTAGGAACTGCTCCTAAGTCTCTATAGTTCGCCCTCAAGCGATTCGCCTCTTGATTAGGCAGAGGCGTTGAAACAAGTGCTGCAGGTGTAGCAATGGGAAGAATCTCTGGTGGTGTAGTAAATTGGTCTTCTGAATTGTCCGCATGTACAGCACGCACAGATGGTGGAGCAGTGGAATCGGCTCTAGCTGGCGCAATCAGCGTGTCATCATGTGGCGCCGGATTAGGAGGATGCTGACGAGGAGCTGGATGGAAGGGTTCCCTTCTTGGCCAAACGAAGACATTCCCAGAAAGGAAATCCTGATGATCACGTTGAAGTTTCTTATGTTTGGTCTGTTGTAGACGGGAAGTATAAGAATTAACTTGATTGTATAGATTGTCCATTCTATTTTGAAAATGGTCATCAGGAAAGGTGTCATTTATCTCATGCTGCAAATTGTTAATTTTAGACAGTAAATCTTTTTCTATAGGGGAAAAATAGTCAATAAGGAGTTGGATGTATTTCATACTAGTTTCTAAGTTGAGCTCCTGCCATCTTTTCAGCAAAATTGGATGAGTATCACCGTAAGTTGGCATGCAAAGTATACGCATGCCTCGGGGCACAAGCTTGAAGCGTATACACGCTTCCATGTGTTTTCTCTGCCAATTCAAACGTTGAAATTTATAAAGATCATTTTCTAGAGTCCTGAACTTAGAATTAAATATTTCTAAATTATCAGTATTAATGTCCGGTTGATTACCATTCGGTGCTTTGAGGTCCAGATCCAATAAAGGATTATACTCAGCATTCAGCATTGTTATCCAATGTTCTTTTCTGGATGATATCCTCGGCTCTGGAACATAATCCAACTCCACATTAGGATTTGTCATGTCGTGCGTTGTGGTGGCAATAAAATTAAAATGATATAAAACAAAACAAAAAGCCTCCACAACAAATCGAGTCCTCAGTTAAACGAAACAAGTGATATGGTGAAATAAAAAAGCTTCGGACTCAGCACGACCAAAAGAAGTAGAAATTTATTAGGTGAGCGCTTTCGCGTACCTTTCAGCACGCTTCTTCAGACCATAAAAACTGTAGCAAAACCAGTACTCTTATATAATGAACACAATCTAATAATTGTTTTAGGCTGGTAAACAATTAATCAATTAAAAGTGGTTAAAAACCCTGATACAAAAAGTCACAAGTTTTAAAGGCATACTTGGATGTGCAAACAGAAGCAAATAGAAAACACAAGTCTAAACAGTATGTAAACTTATTCACTCAAGACTTAAAGCATCAGTATTTGTAGTAAAACATAATCAAGATTTCTTTCTATATTAAACTCATCACAAAGCTATTATATGTACAAATAACTGAAGAGACATATATTGCAATAACTAACTAGCTAAAAAGACAGTTCAAAGGCTATTATATCAAAGTCAAACAGACATCTAGCAAAATATGAATAAAACCAGTTCATTAAACAGCATATGTACTGCAAAAACAAAATACATCAGCAAAAAATGTATGTCATAAAAATAAAAATAACTGTGTGTGTAAACCTAAATAAAATGCAGCTTACAAGAACTGATGAGAATATGGTGGTGTATGTATCATGAAGGGGTGGAGGAGAAAAGGCAAAGAGGGGGGGGAAAGAACATTATGCACAGAACAGGCTTAGACACAAATATATATACAATATCATAGACCTTGAATGGATCTCTTGATGGTCATCTGCGTACATTGAGATAAGGTTTAATAGACATGTATATATTTAAACCTGGGGGGTAATGTCCTCTTAACCTTAAAATCCATTTTAATTCCTTAAGTTCTAATAAATTCTGATAATCTCCACCTCTAACACTGGGTTCTACATTTTCTAGCACCCTGAATACAAAGGAATGAGTTGAAAAACAAATCACATGCTTCGCCAATGCATTTAATTCATTAGACTTCTTGATGTCATAGGTGTGATTATAGATCCTATTTTTTAGTTTACGTTTCGTAAGGCCTATGTAAAATGCAGGGCAATATATACATGTCGCTAAATACATTAGGCCTGTACTATCACAGGTAGCTGAGAACTTTGGTCTAAAAGTGTATTTGATTTCTGGGTGTATATAGATTTGTTCTTTACTAATATATTTACAATAGTTGCAATGTTGGCAGGGAAAAGTACCAAATTTTAGAGTTATATTCGGTTTCACTGTAGTGAAAGTTGACTTATCACAAAGGAGTCTTTTAAGGTTTTTGTTATTCCTATGTGTAAAATGTGGAACTTTCCCTACCAATTGTTGTGTGAAGGTGTCTGTCATTAGCACCTTCCAGTTGCTATTTACAATCTCTCTAATGTTTCTACTGTCGTTAGTATAAGTTGTAACAAAGCTCAATCTATTTGAGGGTAAAAAAGATTTTTCAAAGCCTTTATACTGAGAATGTACATGCGTGGTGTATTCTGGTAACTGAACATCTTTTAACACTTGTAGCCTAATTTTTCTCACTAGATTAACATCATATTGTCTATCTAAAAATAGCTGTTCCATCTTATCAGCCTCTAGAACTAGGTCTACTGGGTCTTTACAGATCTTTGACAGCCTAATAAATTGACTTTTAACTATCCCTTTGTATACATGGCGTGGGTGCATACTATCGTAGCATAGTATAGTATTCCTCCAACAACTCTTTCTAAATAATGTGGAGTTTAATCTACCATCCCTTATGTCCAAGGATACATCTAGAAAATTTACTGAGTCAAAAGAGACCTCCGCTGTAAATCTAAGAAAAGTTGTGGTGGTTTCAAGGTAGTCCTTAAAGCTATGAAATTCTTCTATGGAACCTTCCCAAATTAATAAAATATCGTCAACAAAAAAAAAAGAGGGTGGGTGAAAACATTCTCTCTCTCCCATTTATACATTACTAAATTAGCATACGTGTTCGCACAAGGGGTGCCCATAGCTACCCCAGAGACCTGTAGGTATAGGCACCCCTCGTAAACAAACACGTTGTTGCTCAAAACCAGATCCAAAAGCTGACAGATTAATATGGCGTCATTCCTTTTGAATTGTGGGAAAGCTGATAGCAGTTCTCTTATAGCTTGTACCCCTTCATCATTTGGTATGGACGTGAACAAACTGTTCACGTCCATGGAAACTAAGAGATGTTCGCCCTTAATCAATACCTTATCTAGAGATTCAAGGGATGACAATAGTTAGTAGGTGTCTTTCAGTATGCTGGGTATTTCATTTATGAGTGGCCTCATAGTTTTTTCTAAATATATAGAAATATATTCTGTTGCCCACTTTTCACTAGCAACAATAGGTCTTAGCGGTGGAGGTAAGACACCTTTGTGCATTTTTGGTAATCCCTTAATTATGGGCACTTGTGGATTATCTATCAAGAGATACTCATATAAATCATATGATATCTGGCCATACATGAGAAGATCATACAACTCATTTTTTATCCCAGCTATAATACTAACCATTCTTACTTCATCTATTGACAAATACGTAGATGCATCTTTCAGCAAATCAAGCATAAGAGACTGATAAACCATGCTATCAAAGATAGCCACCCCTCCTCCCTTGTCAATAGGCCTAAAAGTTAGATCGGGGTTGTTAGTTAAAGTAAACAGAGAATTCCTTAGCTCTTGAGACATGTTAAAATACATACATTTCTTTTTTGTATTAAGGCAGTACTCATAGAGATCTTTTTTGCAAAGCTTTATAAATAAATCAACATGTGCAGGCAAAGCAGGATAAAAAGAGCTTTTTCTTTTGAATGGGTTAACTTCATTCACTGTATTATTATCTCTATCACCAGATCTAGATTTAAAGAAAATTTTTAACGCTATAGAGCGTCCAAACATTCTTAAGTCCAGTAACAAATCATGGAGAATACTGCCCTGCGATGGCACAAACATCAAACCCTTATTGAGTAATTCTTCATCCAATGATGATAAAACATACCTTGACATATTAAATATGTAAAATTAGACCGAGACTAACTCTCATTTTACAGTATTGCAACACAATGTATTGTGACATAGTATGATAGCATTACCTGGAGGTTCCTGGCAGGTAGCAACAATAGGGGACATAGCAAAGCTAGTCATATAAATTCTTGGAAACAGCCTGATACTTTTTGTTAAAGCTCTTTCAGATGTAAAGGTTTGTATGAGATATGATATGTATTTAGCCACTTGAGCCCCTAGCTGTTAGGCAGGTAATTAGGTATGGGAAGAGAGGCCACTGCCAGAATAAGCAGTGACCAAGGACAAAATGGGAGAAGTTACAAAGTCAAAGAGATTCACTGATAGTGATTTGGAGGAGTCTGGAGAACCTGGAAGAAGAAAAGGATATGCTGCTATTGGGAGAGGTGTACCTTAAGATAGTGTGAGGAATGGAAACCACATATCCTAGATGAGTGGAGAGGAAATGAAAAGAGCTTACAGCTCATTGGAGTGAGTTGTTGGTTTCAAGGCAACAGACTAGGATTAAGGATCCGCACTGGAGACAGTAGAGCTTACAGATCATTGGAGTGAGTTGTTGGTTTCAAGGCAACAGACTAGGATTAAGGATCCGCACTGGAGACAGTTTGGTAAAGTGATTCTTTTTCAGATGTATTCAAATCAGTGGTAAGATTTTTCATTGTTTTCCCTGTTTTTCATTGTTACCAACTTCAGCCTATGGTAACAGACTTTATTTCATTTTTTTAAAGTTTTGTGCTTCAAGACTGCCCATCTGGTTTTATTATATACTGTTATATACTGTGCATGCTGATTTCCACCCAGACACACTGTGAAGCAGAAGAACTAAATACTGCTCATGTTTCATATGTTTATAATAAGGATATTTATTTTGCAGGAGATTCCCACTTGTCTTCAGGAAGACTTCATGAGGGAAACTCCTGCTTCTTACTTTTCTTCATTTAAGTTTTTTTCACCAGTCGGGGAGAACTATTAATACTGGTGAAACCCTGCCACTATAGAGACTGCTGACACATTTGTTACTAGGCTAAGAAGGAATGAACTTTTAATTTGCATTTTTTATTGCTGTTTTTAGTCTGAATTATCTTATTTTGCTGTTTAGTTGGTCACAAGTAGCGACCTTTAAAAATGTAAATTTCACCCACTGCTATTTTCAGTAGAATTGTTATATTTTTGTACAATAAATTTTAAGTTACAAACATGAATGTTTGTCATCTGCATCCAGTTTCTTGCTGTATGTATGTATATGGGTACATGCATACGGAATACATGGGATCAAGTGTGTAATTTAATGTTATTACTTATTCACATTAGTTTGCTGGGATAGTCCATCCAGGTATAAGATCCCCTTTCAGTGGAGGCCCGAGAAGAAAAGTTCCACACAAAATACATATATTAAATTTACAAAAGTTTAAAATAAGGAAGGTGATTACATGTTTAATAAAAACAGTATTAAGAATTATCAGTTAATGGTTGCATTATCAGTTAATGTTTTGATGGCAAAAAAACATGCATGGTTAGGTAGTCTTAACTATTAAACAAAAATTGAAAAGTAATAAAATATTCTGAGTGTCAAGAACAGCTAATTACAGCTATTGTAGTACAAAAATACCTTATTTACATTGCACATGTTACAGGCATGGTTAAAGGCCTTAAATCAGGAACAAGGGTAAAGAGTATAAGATGCATCAACAGCAAATAAGCAGAGCTACTACAGTACAGTGCCCATTATTAGCATAGGTGCCTAGGTTTAGGTGCATAAACAGTGTTCATAGATGAGTGACTTGGTTGCTTTAGGTGGGATAAGAGAGACACAAGGAGTAGTTTACAATGTACAGAAGATTGGTGCTAAGTAAATGGTGGCTACTGAGTTGTAAGACAGAAGATAGATTGTGATGTGCAGTAATTAATGGAATAACTTACAATTCAGAATTGGCAAGGCATTTTGTGATGACTGGATACTTCCCTAAACCTCAAGTATAAGATGGCTAATTTATTGCACAAACTACAGTCCAGATATTCAGTTTTTGGTAGGCTTGAATTGCTATATTTAAATGACTTGAAAGCTTTACAATAATTTCTAAGCTACCTACTAACAGAACTGTATGTGAAATGTTAATTACCACAATCTGAGGCGGGTTTTATGTTTTTCTTACATAATGTGCCCAAAAATGCTAAACCTTTAAATAAAATACATGCAAAATCAAATGTTATTGAGATATTCCTTGACAGCAGATACTGCTACTACCACTTCTAATAATAGTACAAATCTGTCTCACAGTAATTAATGCTTTGCACAAATATTAAGCATTCATATCTTACTACTTGGGTACTTTTTAATCTATTTATTTTTTTGTCTTATTTTAGTAATAATACTTATCTTAGAAGTAGTTGGCATTATAGGTTAGTTACATTTTTAGTGCATGTAATCTTAAGTAACTGAGATATTCAGAAATTCTTTACCTGTCCTATAATGCCATTTCCTGATTGATTAACAGAGTTTTTTTTAGTTTTGCTTTATATATATATATATATATATATATATATATATATATATATATGGATCTACATTATATAGTCGACTTACCATTTCATCAACTTTCAGATGATTGAGACCACATTGCCGAAAACGTAAAATAATGAACTACTGGAATATCGTATTTTTCCTCTGGGAAACTAACCACTTGGCCACCAACAAATAAAATAGAAATGCAAGCAAATTAAACCCACCAAAGTGAGGGGCTTTTCCTCTCACACCACCCCATGTGAGGGGCTGTGCCCCCTCATACACCCTCTAATTAAATATACCAACTCCAAAATCTCACTACAGTGGAGAAAAGGGCAAACTTTGCCATGGTGGGCAAGTGGTTAGTTTCCCAGAGGAAAAATACAGGGTTTGGGATTTCATTATTTTAAGTTTTTGGCAATGTGGTCTCAATCATCTGAAAGTCGATGAACTGGTAAGTCGACTATATAAAGTAGATCTATCTATCTATATATATATATATCTATATATATATATATATATATATATATATATATATATAGATATATATATATATATATAGATATATATATATATATATATATATATATATATATATGGGTCTACTTCAAAATCCTGACACCCATATAACCAACGTTCATTTATGCAAGACGAAAACAGTGAAAGATGAAATACCCAAATGGCGAAATTTTCCCAGGGTAATTATTGACTCCCCGAACAATGTTGATATTCTACAGAGAGGTGTGACACAGACTAATGACTGGTGTCAGAACTATGGCCACAAACTAAATGCGAATAAGTGCATAATAATACCCTTTGGGGGTAGACATGTTAAGCCTTCTCCTTCATGGTAAGCTTTCTGGTATCCCAGACAGAGTTTTAGAAACACATATTTCAATACCTGAACTCACAGCACATCAGAAACATATGCTGGCTTGTCCACAGTTCTCAGTTTCTGTGTTAAAATATTAGTCATTTTATTCACCAAAAGTAGAACTGTACTCTCTGCTACTTCCAAGCAGACAACTCAGTATAAATAACTGAAACAAGTGTTTACAAATGTAACTAATGGAAAATAAGTAAATAACAGCTAGAACGCAGTAAATGTTTCTGAAATAAGTAAAGCACACCAGGTTGCAGTTTAGCATAATGGTTAAGGTATATACCTTACACACAAAAAGCACAAGTTTTAATTCCCACCTTTGTTTAGGCTTAAAAAAGCTGCTAGTAATTACCTATGACAGACACACACACAAATGCACAGACACAAATGTACAGACATAGCCAGGCTCATAATTCCCCTATTTTTCTTTGACCCCCCCCGTGCCACCATCAAGGCAGATACAGTGTCATGCAGAAATGCATGTACAATTATGTGCACATGCTGGCACAGACACCCAAACATGCACCCACATTCATGCAGTCTCATTCTTGCCCATACAAGCATGCACACATACATATACCTGTACTGGGAATACTACAGTAAGAGTGAATGGGTGATTGACGTCTGTCAACAATATTCACATTTTCCTCCTAGATAAAGATTTTACTAAGCCAAGTAAATGAAGAGACATGGACATTTCTTGGGGAGAGCACATGGTTAATTAGCATTACACACTTCCTCCAGACTACTAGATTAACCTTGGAGATTATCCAATGCACTGGTACTCCTAGTAAATGGCCTGGAAAGGTGTAATGTGATGCCAAAGCCTTTTTCTAGATCTGCATAGTTGACCATCAGCTATCACCAGCTCCTTTCCTTGTTCATGTGAGCTCTACTTGAGTCATGTCAAGGACTGATGAGATCAGAGATGCTGGTGCAGCATCATACTGTTGCTGTGGAAACATGCTCTGATCCACCACCCCACATCAGAGCAGCCTTGCAGCCTCTGCAATAGCTGTCTTCAGGTGGTACATGCACACTTCCTCGCATGCAAAACGTCCTGAACAAGTATCACACTGCATGCAGTCCTCATGATGGTGCTATTACAGTGAGTCAGGCTGTCTCCTTCCCCACCAGGATGGACAAGATGGTGCCAGCCTTTCACCCCAATCCATCCTGCCAGTACCACTAGTCCTCATGCCACTAACCAAATATGAGTCATCTGGGGCACAATCAGGGCTTTATCCCTCTGTGCCATAGGGCTGGAGTGATTTAGACACATTTTTATGCCAAATCATTTACAATCTCATTATTTATTCTGCTATCCCAGACTCTATCTGGTAGCCAACCTTACGTTTACTTGACCTGTATCCAGTAAAACATTTACTTTCAAGCAATCATATTAATCTATTAAAATTTACCATATTGAACTATATCACATCACCCCACATTGATCTCATCATAAATATTGGTTATAAATTAATAGCTACAGGATCAGGTTGAATCCCACTTCAGGTAAGCTTTCTAAAATATACCAGAGAACTGCAGTTTATCTTCCATTATTCAGTCTATTGGCAATAATTTGTTTCAGGAACTTTCCTATGCATCCAGCAAACTCAGACCTATAACTTTTAAAGATGATGTTGTCACTTTTATTATTACAACAATGGGTTAAATTTACCAGTTGTTCTGTCCTGAGGAGATAATGCTGTTGTACAGAGACAGGAACAGCTCTATCAATCTATCCCTTAACTGTTATATGTCATTGCCTAAAATATGGGACATACGCCAGTGATGCTGTCCCTCCTTGGCAAGCATGTGCTCGGGCACAAGAACACTACATTGGTTTAGCAAGACAGTCTGCAAATTAATGAAACATCTAAATGATCTGCCAGCAGACACAATACCATTGTAATCATTTTATGAATATAAATGAGCATATCTAGACTATACCTTCAACTGCCCAGATTTTTGCCTCATATTTTGGGTCTGTTCCACATAAAATTTGTGGCTTTCTGACAAATCATTGAGAACTGAAGTCACTAAATAATGGCAGACATTTAAGTTTCATACTTCATATCTTTCAGAAAATGAATTCTAAAGCAAAATATGTTATTCTAGCAACCTTCTAAGTTTGTAAGAGCAGTATTTAAAATCTGCCCATGATTTGGAACATTTGTTGTCCATTATTTTTGATTTTGTTCATATTTCCTGTGCTAAGAGGTTGAGAAGTATTATCTAGAGTGGTGAAATATTAATAAGAATATCTTCAAAAATATCTATGGCAGTGCACTCTGACATTACTAGTGCAAGTAGACATGAATGAGACAGGGAAGCATCAGGTAAACTTTGAGATTATTTAGATCACTTCAAGTTTTCAGCAGACAGAAATAATGAACCACAAGCCATGTCAACAACTACTTAAAACATTCCTAGACTGCCTGTCTCAGAACCAGACATCTATAAAAAGGCAGACATAAGGAGTAGTGCTGTTTTGGGAATACGTACTGTTATTGACAGTTTGTCACATCATTTTCTTCTCTTTGTAACAGGCTTCCTACTGTCAAAACAAAATCCAGTCGTAAGAAAAATCTGTACGCCTAACCAGGATGGTTTCAGAGGATGAAACCTTTGTGAATGAATGTGAAATTTTGACTAACATGTTTCTAGCTAGAGGTTACCCCATGACTTAATTAAAAGTGTATGTACTGAAGTTAGTGACAATTGGACAAATGGCTTTTATATTCCTTTATTATAGAGTAATGTGAATATAATGGATTTAAATGACATCATTGTTACACAGTTATGTTCATATTTTCCTAGACTAATACTAGGCTAATTGCCCTTGTGGGTCATTTTAAGCCTAGCCAATTATCCCATGTATGAAGAAAACACTGTACCTTGTAGCTGTAAGGTAAACACCCCTAACCATTATACTAACCTCCCACCCCTTTGTTAAGGGCTTCCTACTGTCAAAACAGATGTAGCCTTGATTAGAAAAGCAAAAAATTATTATTCAGTTGCATTTAGTATGACCTATTCCTCTGACTGCTTCCATACTTATGAGATTTTACAGAAAAATTAGAAAATGTTTTCTTATTTTCATGAATTTAAGAATATTGTGGGGGTGGTATTAAAATGGTATACAAGAGGGGGAAGAGCCTGAAAGAGCTGTTAAAAAATGGAGAGGATGGTGGATTGACCAATACCGCCAGAAAAAATGCCACTTAAAAATGTGGATTTTGTAACTTATATAAGCATGTTATTGAAGGTAAAGATACCATTATTAATCGGGTTTGCATCCAGGTGAAATGTTTTTGTAATTGCAACACCATGGGCATTGTTTATATGGTACTGTGTAGACAATGTAAGGGATTTCTTATTGGAAAGACACAGAGAAAATTCAGGGATAGAATATATGAGCATATGAATGAGATTAGGAAGTATAATCTTAATAATGCTCTATACAAACACGTTTTGGAAAATCCTTGACAGGAATTTGGTTTCATGGGTTTGGAGGTGATAAACAAAAATATAAGAGGTGGTCCTTGGGCTGATTTCATTGAATATAAAGAGTTAAGATAGCAAATCAGATTGAACGCTTGCGTGCAATGTGGACTTAATGATTCTTTATCAATTGTCAGTGTTCTTAAACTTATTTCATATGTAGTATAATTTTGTTTTATGCAAATGTAAGTTAAATTTGTATTTTATAAGTTAATGTAAATCTACTGCCAATCATTAGCGGACCGGAGTTCCACTGTGGCAACCCCTAACCGGGAAAAGCCGAAAAGACAAACAATGTAACTTTTAGAGAATGTCATGTGATTTTGTTCTAATTGGAACAAGTGTTTTATTGGTTGTTCTAGGTCATATGTTGTTTAGGGAGGGAAATCTAAGGTATTTAATGTGCTATGTTTAATGAAAAGGTGTTTCTGAAGAAGTATTTTGCTATATTCTGACAAAAACACTTAAACAAGTAACAATAAAATCGGTTCATCAAAGTTCCTGTGTGGTTTGGCTCCAATCTGGACTGTCATTTTTTGTAAGAAAAATGGAGTCTATATTATATAATCGAACGCTTAAAGAAGCAAATGATGAATAATCGTACCCATGTAAGCGAAAGCTTACAATTTCGAAAGCTCAACACAGTTACAAAAAAAAAAAAAGAAAAAAAATTAAATAATAGATAAAGTGGGGGACTTCACCCATCACCCCCCCCCAATGTGGGGGGCTGTGCCCCCCACATGCCCTTGCTTAAATATACCAACTCTGAGATCAGACTACAGTGCCAAAAACAGCAAAATAACGGAAGCAAACAAGCAAATTCTTTCCCTGGGAAAGAATTTGTTTAAAAGCCACTTCGCTATTTTGTGTTTTCGTTGTTTTAAGTTCGACCAAGATATAATGCGTCTTCGGTCATCTAATAGGAACCCAAAAAATGCACTCAGCAAGTGGTAGGAGGAAATTAAAAAGACATTGATTTTGGTGTGGACTACATAACACACAGCACTGGCTAAGCACTGCTGATTCAATTCATCTTCATTAGTACTTCAGCTTTTTACTTTGTTTGTTCTGAAGTAGTTTTACCTAAACAGTGCTGTGCATGAGTTTACATCATCAGTCCCTTGGTTTGCCACTGCTCATCAGTCCCTTGGTTCACCTCTGCTGATGTCAGGTATCCTCTCTATTTTGCGTTTTCGTTGTTTTAAGTTCGACCAAGACGCATTCGATATAATGCGTCTTTGGTCATCTAATAGGAACCCGAAAAATGCACTCAGCAAGTTGTTGGTGGAAGTTAAAAAGACATTGATTTTGGTGTGGACTACATAACACACAGCATTGGCTAAGCACTGCTGATTCAATTCATCTTCATTAGTACTTCAGCTTTTTACTTTATTAGTTTGTTCTGAAGTAGTTTTACCTAAACAGTGCTGTGCATGAGTTTATACCATCAGTCCCTTGGTTCACCTCTGCTGATGTCAGGTATCATTCTGTTTCACTCTTTTCTCATCTGCCCTCCCTGGTAAGGTCAGACTATAAATCAGTCTTGTTTGAAGTAAAGATCAGAACTGATACTCCCACAGGGGTAAAAAAATGAAAAATTGTCTCCAAAGCAAACTATAGCCTACTAAGCAATGGTATAAAAAGTTTCAAAGTCCCTGCTAACACAGCCAACCATGACTCATATGCAGAAGAGTACAAAAATGCTTTTTATAGCCACCTAAACAAATGTATTGACTCACCTGTACCTGACAGGACCAAAACTGGGTCCTCTTGAAAAACAAGCCACCCCGGTGTACTGTAAGTATAAATACATTATGGAAAAAATACAAAAAGTGTGGTGGAACAAACACCAAACAAAGTAACTAGATAAATTCAACCAAAACCAGCAAGGCAAGGCTCCAGACACCACTGTATTTTTTTAGTGCTTTCATCGTTTTAATTCTAAAGCAAGAACTTCTGATGAAGTTTTTGTTTTTCAATTAAAAGAATCTTCTTCTTCTTTCGGTTGCTACCCATTAGGGGTCACCACAGTGGATAATCTATTTCTGTTTCTTCCTGCCCTCTGCATCTTGCTCTGTCACACCAACCACCTGCATGTCCTCTCTCACCACATCCATAAACCTTATCTTAGGCCTTCCTCTTTTCCTGTTACCTGGCAGCTTCATCCTTAGCAACTTTTTCCCAATATACTCTGCATCCCTCCACAGCACATGTCCAAACCAACGTAATCTTGCCTCTCTGGCTTTGTCTCCAAACGTTCCAACCTGGGCTGACCCTCTAATATACTTATTCCTAATCCTGTCCAGCATCATCACACCCAGTGCAAATCTTAACATCTTTAACTCTGCCACTTCCAGCTCTGACTCCTGCCTTTTTGTCAATGCCACTGTCTCCAACCCATATAACATAGCTGGTCTCACTACCCTCTTGTAGACCTTCCCTTACTGGTACTCGTCTGTCACAAATCACTCCTGACACTCTTCTCCACCCACTCCATCCTGCCTGTACACTCTTCTTCACCTCTCTTCCACACTCACCATTACTCTAAACTGTTGATCCCAAGCATTTAAACTCATCCACCTTCGCCACCTCTACTCCTTGCATCCTCACCATTCCTCTATCCTCCCTCTCATTCACACACACATATTATGTCTTAGTTCTGCTGACCTTCATTCCTCTTCTCTCTAGAGCATAT